>NC_142934.1:49471683-49486683 GCF_046866305.1 Octopus bimaculoides
AATGGCAAGTAAACATATGAAGCATGTTAAAAAACTATCCAACATTTTCCTGCCAAAACTAATGCTGTGTGGGCAAATTCATTTGAGTAGGAGATAACGACACTCTATTTGTGTATGTGCTAGAATTTTTGCTCCAGTAGGCCATGTCAGTTCCTGGCTATTATGCATAGAGACATGTAATGCACACACACTGGAGCTTTGTTTTCATGCCAAATGACCAAACACATTAGGCAGAGATATTGCATCAAGTTTTGCCAAAAGCTTGGTGATACTGAAGCTGGAACCAACCAGAAGATTCACCAGGCCTTTGAAGAAGATACCATGGGCAAAACTCAGATCAAGGAGTGGTACAACTGCTTCAAACATGGCTGCATCTTTGTGGAGAGTGTGGCATGTTCAGGCAGGCCATTCATAAGCCAAAATGAAGAATCAATTAAGAATGTTTGATAAGTATTCATCGGAGAGCATTGTGTAACAATGCTGGAAATTGCTCATGAAGTGGGAATAAGCTCAGAATCAGTGCATTACATTTTAACAGTGGATTTGTGCACGTGGAGAGCAAATAAAGCCAGATACATTTTGAATGCACCTTGTAATCCAAGGTTTCCTGGTCAAGAATAACACGCCACTTGTTCAACAGACTCCTTACTCTCCCAACTTTGCTGAAAAGAAAGTGATTTGGGTCAAGAAAGGAAATTTTGAGAAAAGCAATTGTGGAGCTCCATAGCTTACCAGAGAAGGTGTCCCAAAGGTGTTACCAACAGAGGTAGAACTACTGGAAGAAGCGTGTGAACTCTGGAAGGGAGTATTTCGAAGGTGATTAAATAAAATTTGTGAAATATGTAAAATTGTTCTTTGAAGCCCAAAGATCAGATACTTTTTCAATAGACCATGTACATCAATTATCTCCTACTGGAGCCCAAGTTTGACCAATGTTTTGTGTGGGAATTTGGTACATGGAAAATTGATAGAAGCCTATTATATATAAATGTGTGTGTCTATGGGAATTCGTGTGTGTGTGCATGTGTGTGTGTGCGATTGCATGAATATTTACTTTCTGATATCACCATTTGTAGCTAAGCTGCAAATAGTAAAGTTTGTTGGCATTTACTGTATAAGATTGTCTGCTAGTGCTACATTCTGGAATAAAATAAATCTCTGACTTGAAAAGGAGCTAGGGACTGGCAAAGGAGCTAGGGACTGGCAACAGGAAGAGCATCTGGTCATAAAAATCCCACCTGAGATATAGCTCATCTAACCTATCTCAGCATGGAAAAATAAATGTTAACTAAACAAATGGTAATACTCTTTACTCTTTTACTTGTTTGTCATTTGACTGTGGCCATGCTGGAGCACCGCCTTTTTAGTCACGCAAATCGACCCCAGGACTTATTCTTTGGAAGCCTAGTACTTATTCTATCAGTCTCTTTTGCCGAATCGCTAAGTTACGAGGACGTAAACACACCACTATCGGTGGTCAAGCGATGCTGGGGGGATAAACACAGACACACAAACATATACACACACATATATGTATATATACATATATACGATGGGCTTCTTTCAGTTTCCGTCTACCAAATCCACTCACAAGGCTTTGGTCAGCCTGAAGCTATAGTAGAAGACACTTGCCCAAGGTGTCATGCAGTGGGACTGAACCCGGAACCATGTGGTTGGTAAGCAAGCTACTTACAACACAGCCACTCCTGCGCCTAATGAATATAAATTTTTAATAAATATGAATGTGAATAGTCAAAGTCTGATGCTTTTTAAAATGAGATTTATTTTACATATTGTAAAGATATTTGGATTACCAGTGTAACTCTGTTTTCAAAATAAACATTAAAAAATAATGACTATATTGAGAGATTTTCCCATGTTTTTCTTAAGAGATTTATGCTTAAGTCAGATTAAGAGAAAGTATAAGAAGATGAATCCTCTCACAATAATGAAATAATGTCTCACAATAATGAAAATATTCTTGAAAGACCTACTGTCTTTACAAATTGTGTTTCCTGTTCAGTCCATCGTTTTAATTTCGAACCACATACAGCTAAGCCTTCTGGAGATTTCTACTTTGTAGTAAATATCTCCTGAAAAAGAGTGAACTATATTTCACATATGAGGTAATTCCTGTTTTAAGTAAAGCTGACTACTCTTATGCCTGGATATGTATGACAAACCATGAGACTTACCAATAATCTTTTAATAGTACCCTTTTAGCTTAAAAATGGCATCCATGAATAGTGAAGAAATCACCCAAATGTATTACACCAACTGAAATTAAGGTTTACATTATAGATTATTATATAGCACATATATCTTTCGACTATTTGATATAACTTCATTTCATAAACATATTCAGATAATTCTTTGCTACAAACTCATGATCTTGAAGTACAAGATTTCATTCTTTGTCAGCTCATCTACAACTAAAATTAAAAATTGTCATATAATCCATTGATAATTATAGAAATATTCTTGTTAACTATTTTAAAAACATATATGATTTATAGTAAAAATAATCAACTCACTTCAAAACAAAGTAGTTACTGGCTCTTTATATAACAAAGTATTTTTCAGAATAGTAGAACTGTGAAAATTGCAAGAAACAAACTTGTGTAGGAGTACAAGGCAATACAACAGCAAATTTCAAAATTTCTGTTTCCTATCAATAGTTCAACTACCATACCTATACAGCCGGTGGCTATTAGAAAATAATTATTATATATTCTCTCAAGTTACTATTGCATTTCTTTTTTTATTTTTTACATTATTTGCTCTTAAAATGTTCTGTATGAGGGTAAATCAATATTTATGTTATCACAACAATAATTTAGATGTGAACATTTTTATTCCTTTAGATGTCAATAAATGTATTTACAAGCGTTGTGGCACAACAGTTTTGAGGTTAAGAAGATGGATTATTGACATGAAGATTTAAAAGTCCATGCTCAGATATAATGTTTGTGTTAAGCCAGATACAGTTTTCCTTTATTTTCCTCATTGTTACATGAAAATTAATTTCTTTGGTTGTCTATGAGATCACTGCATTAATTCACAGAGTATAATTTCTCTCAATAATTCTGAAAGGATTAGATGCAATAATTATGATGTGGTTATAGATAGAAAAAGCATAGACAAGTATTTAAAACATTGTAAAGAATTTCAATAAATGAGTACCAAGACAATGAAAGTAAATGATACAAGAATAACAAAATATTTAGCATGTTATTTTTTTAAGTGATATACAGTATCACTAAAGAGAAAAACCCACCCAATAAAGTAACTATAAATAAGTACAAGATGGAGTTACTGCTGAAGTGAGTGTTGCTGGCCATTCTCCATGGCAACACCATCACAGTTATTACCATGGGGTGTGGCTCAACAAACCATTTGTTCTGGGATAAGTTGCCCATTGCCCCCGCCCTTCTATCTTCCACTGCTTTACCTGCCACTTTTTCCCTTTCTTTGCCTTTCTTATCTCTCTTCTTTCTGGTTTCTTTGTATTTAGATGTTCTAATAAAATAATGACTTTTTTTTCATTAGAAAGGTAAAAAAAAATGGTGGTTCAAAAAAGAGAAATATATTAGTTTATGGCACAGTGAGGGTGAAAATATCTTACATGCTGGGTAGTTGTCTTCTTCAGAGAATGATGTTTTCTAATGATACTGAATAGATTGTTGTTGGCACTTCGTCACTTACGACTTCGAGGGTTCCAGTTGATCCGATCAACGGAACAGCCTGCTCATGAAATTAGCGTGTAAGTGGCTGAGCACTCCACAGACACGCATGCCCTTACTGTAGTTCTCGGGGATATTCAGCGTGACACAGTGTGACAAGGCTGACCATTTGAATTACAGGCACAACAGAAACAGGAAGTAAGAGTGAGAGAAAGTTTGTGGTGAAAGAGTACAGCAGGGTTCGCCACCATCCCCTGACGGAGCCTCGTGGAGCTTTAGGTATTTTCACTTAATAAACACTCACAACGCCCAGTCTGGGAATCGAAACCGCGATCCTATGACCGCGAGTCCGCTGCCCTAACCACTGGGCCATTGCGCCTCCACACTGAATAGATTAATTGGGAGTTAAATCTTTGTTCACTGGGTACCACCAAAAACATTACCCTCCAATGAAAGGTATTGCATGATACAGGAGACTTTTCCTTTTCCTCATCATAAGCTAATTTATGACACATTTGAACTGCTTATATTCATTAATTGCTGATGTAGACTCTCAGTAATTCCCTTTACTTTGTAAATAAGTAATTTGACATAATTATTAATGGAGGGTTCTTATACAGATGAAGTGATGTGGAGTCAAGTTACATGAAATTTTGTTATTTTGAACAGTTGTCAACTTCATGCCTGCATTGAAGCAATATTACTGATTATAAGGGTGATAAAAGATTTTGAAGATTAGCTTATGAGAACTACGCATTTAGTTCATTAAACTGTAGGTGAATTAGACTGATTAAATAGTTCTTTTGAGGACACAATCAGCAGATTCTATCTGAAGTGCAAACATATTTATATTACACTACAAGTTGTAATATGAAAAAGTTATAAAACTATGAATTATTGTTGTTGTATATCCTGTATTGCATAATGATTTAACTACATTATCTTAGATATAGTTTTAATTAAGGTTACACGAATTCTGTTAGTATATTTTATCAATTTAGAAATCAAGATAACATTTATTAATTAAGATTGTGAAAATAACATCATGAGAAACTTATATTTGTCTTTTGTTCTACTCAGCTTAGCTTTTTTCCAGTTGTGTCTAAATTTGTATTATATCACCAAATCTTGTACATTATTGATGGCTTGAGAAAAATAACTCACACTTTAATTAATTACCAACAAACATAAAAGTAACAACCAAAAAAAAAAAAACAACCAAAGTAAAAGCAAATATCATTCAAAACACACAAAATCTGTTTCCATTAAATTTCAATGGAAAAGTAATTTAAAATAAACTAATTTTTATTAAATGATTCATTTATTGATTCATATTTTTTCTGTATCCTATGATGATGATGGTACCGGCTGGTAAAGGTTATGAATGTAGTGATAATGGTAATGATGGAGCTGATCGTAATAATGAGCATGCTGATACATACTCATTTACAAATACATACATACAGTATATTCTATAAGTGCATTTGCATGCATTTATTTATATATCCTGCTACACACACATACATACACACTCGCTCGGGCACACATGTTTGCATGCATTTATTTACAAATGAATTCAATTATATGTCTTAATGATATTCATGGGCATAGAGAAAGAGTTGCATGATAACAAAATGAGAGATTTATTTATACTCTTCCTCATCTTATTATACTGTCTGGCCACCAGCTGAGAACAAAACTATGAAATACAATCTGTTATTGATACCCTAAATATTGAAATATGAAGATTTAGTCCAGGTGACCTTTGAGAACGAATCTGTAACTATGGTTATGTAGTGCACAGAGATGAGTATGTAAAATATATTTCAGGTTTCCTGCTGTTAAGTCATTCACAACTTTAAACAATTTTAACATATAGCTTCTTTTTCTGATCAAATTTTACAAAAATACACATATATTATCAATTGCTTGCATTTCTAGCAGATATTTGCAATCTCATTTATTGATTATGTATTTGGCAACTAGCAAAAAAAAAAAAAAAAAAAAAAAATTTGCATATCTTACACACATTACTGTTTTTAACATGCTTTTGGGAAGAATGCCCAGCCAATATATAAAGTTACCAAGCAAAAAGGTTGGAGTTGATTTTTGCAAGTTGACTTCTATAAGATACATTTATGGTTATCTAAAAGAAGTAAATGGTGAAGATCCAGGTTTGTTTTGTAATCTTGATTTTAAGCAACGTTTATTTTAGAAATAGTATTTTTAATGTCTTGGTTCAGAAAGCCTAGACCCCCTGAAGTTGAGTTGATGAAAGACAATGTTAAACTCCCTGAAAAAGTGTTGCAGTATTTGTTCCAATTTGCTTACTCATTCAACTATTACAGCTTTAGATTATTCAGCATATGTAAGCTAATACACACTAAAATATCACTTCTAATTAACACTCTAATATGCTTCACTGTGCTGAAACATTATCGTATTATAGATAATAGCTAAACCCACAAATAGTATGCATGCTTGTGTATGATGTGAATCACAAATAATGAGGTATGAAATCCCAAGAAAAATATCTTTCATGTACAATGCATCTTTTTCTTTTTAGTATTTTAGTGTTATGATGTATTAAAGAAGAAGAAATATTTAGTTAGATCATTGTATCTGCACTGCAAAATATCACATATCCTGAACACTAAAAGCAAATTTGAAAATGACCTTTGAACTTACCTGGTGTAAGCTATAACAGTTTATCTGCTGCATAATCAACTTGTAAAAAGTTAACCAGTATGAAAGGATTTAAGATGTAATGCAGAATGTAAACACTTTCATAATCACATATTATCATTCTATATTGATAGTTTATTATTACAATTGCAGTATTTCAGGAACAGAAGAACTTATTTTATTCTTTTACCATTTATATTTTGATAAGACAATATTTGTGTATTATCTTAACTGTATAAACTTTACATTAGTACATTAAATAATTCAAGTAGTATTTTCTGTACTGGCATTGAATGCAAGTTAACAGATGCCTTAGTTTGAATTCTAAAATATAATATTAATCATATCAACAGATATGGAATATTTTTAGTTTTATGTATTATTATAGAATTTTTTATAATTGGAAACGTGTGGAGCTTGAGGTTCACATGAGATGAATAGCTAATTCACATACATGTGTATAATGCTAATGTTTGAAGCACAAAGAGGCTTTCAGAGTTCATTCCAGTTCCATAGTTGAGTGTATGAGATATAAGTTTCTCATTACGGTTTCATATTTAAGTGCATGAGAAATAAGCTCCTGAACAAATCATTAAGCTTTCTTATGATTTCCTGGGGGTCAAGTATGTTGTTGTTGGTTAACTATTGGTAAACCTTATTGAGAAGACATTGGTTGAAAGAGATTTGACTGCTATTTTTTGGTGTCAAGTGAACATATAGGCATTTATTCATAATTATGTAAACTGGAATAATGTAAAATAATGAGATATTAACAGTAGATTTAGCTTCAGTAACATGAAATCATGTCTTAATGAAATGCATATTGCTTTACGAAATTTGCCTGAGGATCAGTGATTATAATCAAATTCTCTCCAGAAGTTTTAAATCTTGAGCCAGTTCATATTGAAGCCACTTTGCTTCAGCAATTTACTTATGTGCTAGAACTGCATTTGGTGTAACTATAATAACAGCTCTTGATCAAAATCAATTAGACCAACAATATATCCATTTGGTTCTCTTACCTCTGAATAAAGGTGTATAAATAAGTACATATTCACTGGAAGTTCACATTGTGAAATAGTATTTTTCTTTTTTGTGTGTATTTTCCTCTTGTTTACTGCATCTTTTCATGTCAACCTTACCTTTTATCATTACTTTCTCTTTTTCGCAGTGATTTTTAATTTCTATCGCCATCATTAATATAATCGCTTTCTATCTTTGCTGGAATATGGTGGATCAGTCATTTGAAGGTTAGGTATTCTTAATGTGACAGAAATGGCTGGGTATCTTTACCTCTCTACTAGCACTATTACTGAAAAGTTTGTCTTCCAAAGAGCCAACTTCCTCCTGTTTTATACAAATTATCTAATTGTGAATATATTCTGCCAAACTTGTTGCCTTTTTCATAGTTCACAGAACCACATCACTCTTTTATGAGAACACATGAGATATGAAACAAGACTGTAGTTGATATAGAAATAGGGCAAAGATGTACAAGAATTATGTGCATGCATGTTTAGAAACACTGAAAGTGTGAGCAAGTGTGAGCCTTGTGAGTCAGAGCAGGTGTTTGAGCACATTTTCCTCACCATCCTTCGGGGAAATGCCTTTTCCATTTTGTCTGCTGGAACCATGAGGCAGTCTGATTTCCAGGAAATTGAGAGACTGTATGAATTTTGTAGCTGACAACTCATAGTTGGTCTGTATATAATTAAGACATATATTGAGTTGCTTTGAAGGAAAACAGTTAGAGAGTAAAAAAAGTAATGGGAGCAAGACTAAAATATAACTGATCAGGAAGAAGTATTTTAAACAATGAACAGACCACCAGTTAATAATAAAAGACTGACAGAATCTAAAGCACAATTTACATGGTATTAAAATTTAGCTTTCATGAACAAGCAATAAAAGTGGAATATTGGATATATTTATTTTGGTGTTGCTAGAACACAATGTATACATGATAATTTTTACTCACAGTTTCTAGTTACTGGAATGTTTTAATTGAAGCCTTTGATTATATTTAGATACTGATGTAAATGTTAGACATCATATCGATAAACTGATATTGGTATATTTATGTCCCTGTAACTTAGCAGTTCATAAAAAGAAGCCCTTATCATGAGTAACCAGACTGAAAAATAAGTACAGTAGAATCTCGGTTTTCAAACAACTCCGATCATGAATAAATCGTACTTTATCTCCTGTCTTTCACATATTCATTTAATACAGTAGCACCTTGGTTTACAAATACCCCTGATCACGAATAAATCAGGCTTTATATATATCTATCTATCTATCTATCTACACACACACACACACACACACACACACACACACACACACACACACACATATATATAGGTCGTTGCCAGTATCGCTGGACTGGCTCCTGTGCAGGTGGCACATAAAATACACCTTTTTGAGCATGGTCGTTGCCAGTACCACCTGACTGGCCTTCGAGGCGGTGGCACGTAAAAGCACCCACTACACTCTTGGAGTGGTTGGTGTTAGGAAGGGCATCCACCTGTAGAAACTCTGCAAAATCAGATTGGAGCCTGGTGTAGCCATCTGGCTCACCAGTCCTCAGTCAAATCGTCCAACCCATGCTAGCATGGAAAGCGGATGTTAAACGATGATGATGATGATATATATATAAAGCATGATTTATTCACATTTAGAGCTGTTTGAAAACTGTACTGGGTTTGATTTTTTGATAAATCTTTTGAGGCAGTGCTCCAGTAGAGCTGCAATTCTATGACTGAAATATGTAAAAAATGTATCATATTTTAGGTTTCACCAGGCATAAAGCCATTTCTCCCTCTCTAGTACTCTCTCTGTTGAGTAGGCTTCTTCTTTTCCTTTCTTTACTCCATCTTGTCAAACACTAGTGCTGGTGGCACAAAAAAAAAGCACTCAGTACACACTAGGTTAGGAGGGGTATCTAGCAATAGAAACCATGTTAAGGTCAATACTGGGCCTGACACTGATTCTGCAGCTTGTCAGACTCCGTTGAACCACCCAGCCAGCATGAAAAACAGACATTACATGATGATGTTGTTCGTCGTCATCATCCTCGTCATCATCCTCATCAACATCATCGTCGTCGTCAACATCATCATTATATGTATCATCCACTTTAGTATATTAAGCTGTTAAGGAAATTTTCAGAAAAACAACTTCACATAACTGACTAATGTTAAATAGTTTTGTAAGGATCATATAATATTACACAATAAGGGTAATAAAGCTTATATGCCACTACCATTTTTGTAATCAGAAAAACAATCACCTCGTTATGCATGATAACATATATCTACTGTCTACAGTTTTTGCCAACAACTTGCAGATGCAAATGCTACTTGTTGAAAGCTAGCAGGCTTATGAGGTCATCAAGATAGAATACACACCATTTTGGGGCCTTCCTCTTGACAGCATCATTGCGTACCAGCCCTCACATTGAGGTCATGCTTGTTAGATCAACTGGTTACTAGGTTCCACTCAATATTCTTCTAGCCATTACTCATCATTCTCTTTTTAACCAAATCCAGTGGTTTGCCTTCTCCACTGTAGTCTGGATATCACTCATGATGGTATTTGAATTAAAGCTTCTTCTTTGCCACCTACTCATGCTTGCGGAAGAAACTTTTGCCACATAGATCAGGATAGGTTGTAATACAGGTATCAATAAACAAAATATACTTCTTCTTTCATCTTGCCTACGAAACCAAAAACTTTGAATATCTTCTAAAAAGGCAAACATTACTCATCTCCTGATAGGTGTTCATAAAGTGTATACTCAGAACTAGTATTAAGTGACTAAAGTAGCCTTATGATAGCAAGAAATAACGTAATTAATTAACAGAGATGTCCTAAAATTGAAAGAAATAATTCATTGACTTGAGTGGAACATTATAATGGTAAGTGTTTAGTAATGTGATACTGGTAAGTAGATGTTTGTTGTGTCCATTGTAGTGCTCAAAGAGAACTGTGTTCTAAAATGACACCAGAGATGAACACTTGAATGTTAAGTGAAATTTATGTGAAATAATTTCTTGAATATAAAGAAAAATTTGAACATTAAGCTGTTATCTTAAGGCTATAATCTAGAAATTTGTAAAAATATGTACTTAGTAACATTGAATGCTATTCTCAAAATATATTTGTTTATGAATGTCAACTCCTCAAATCTATAAGCTTTTAAAGTTATGATAATTTCAAAATACTGTTTGACATTCACTGTTCAATATTTATAATGAAGAAGGTTGAGTAACAATCAAGGAAATTAGAAAATATTTCAGCTTTGGGCTGCAACAAAAGAATAACATATTCTATTGACAATAAAATGCTTGAACAACCATACAATCTAAGAGATATTTACAACAGTTTAAATATGTAACTCATTCTACAATTTAGATTTTAAAATAATTTGAACATTATTAGATTGCTTTCTATTTATTTTATTCAATTTTATGCACTTATTACATTTTTATAAACATAGCAGGTTACAATGGAATAAGATATTGTTTCAATAAATATTAATGACTTACAAGATATAAGCAAATATCTGCTTGAACCAACATAACATTCATAAGAGCAAAATAAGTATTGTGTAAGTGTGTATCTTAAATTACTGTTCCTGCCAATTATGCATATCCTGTCAACAAAACCTCTTCCTCCCTAATCACAGTTTATAGACAGATTGTATCTTACTACAAAATAAGTCTGTACACATGATTAGTTCATATGAAGTTATTAGAATTTACGATGACTTTCAAAATGTATGTTCATGAAAATATGGTGATTGGTGGGATTTTTCTTTCTTTCTTTTTCTTTTTGTATCAAAAAGTGCAATGCATTGAGTTAAAGTTGTCTTGAACTGAAATTTATCAAAAATAAAGGAATTATTCAAGAATTACATACCAATCATTAATTTCATGTTCAAATTTCAAGAATTTGGCTCACTGACTTTGAAATTATCCCTTCAATTGCAATGTTTTTAGCATAACTAAGATCTGTCTCAGTTTTTGAAAACATACAACAGGGTGCCCCATCAGCCAAAAGAAAACGTTTTTATTTCTTCTGGCTATTAACTTCCCATTTTTATTTCCAATTACATAGAAATATTGAAAACAAAGGTTAATAATTGCCTTCTCCAATACCCTGAGGCTCTCTCTTATATCTGGTTTCTGGTTGGCAAACATTCACTCACCAAGGTTCTTCAATATCTAACTCTCCTATCTATTTTATTATTTTTACAACAGCCTCTACTCCTCTGAACTACCTCTACCTCAACTTATGTATCACATATGTCTCTCACCCTTTCATCATTATCACTTGATCTTTAGAAGCCCATCATATATATATATATATATATATATATATATATATATATATATATATATATATATATATATATATATATATATATATATATATGTTTGTGTGTGTATAAGTTTGAGTATCTGTGTTTGTCCCCCCCCCCAGCATCACTTGACAACCGATGCTGGTGTGTTTACATCTCTGTAACTTAGCGGTTCGGCAAAAGAGACTGATAGAATAAGTACTAGGCTTACAAAGAATAAGTCCTGGGGTCGATTTACTCGACTAAAGGCGGTGCTCCAGCATGGTCACATTCAAATGACTGAAACAAGTAAAAGAGTAAAAGAGTTACCAAATACTTGTAAGTATTCTTCAGAGGTCATCTTCATACATATTGAAGTAAAATTTAACACTTAATTGCTGATTGGAATGAAAATGTTAGTCATTAACTATATATAGCCATCCCAATATTTCTTTTCATTGGTTTTATATACCTGGATGTGTGTGCAGTATCTCCTTTCCTATATTTTATTAATTTGCATCATGTAAATATGGTGATTTTTTTTTACATAGCTACAAGGATTTGGAATAATACTAAAAGGGAAATAAAATTCTATTGTATTTATGTCTTACTGAAATGTAAGCATTACTTCATAGTTGCTGATTCAGCTCATTAGGTGTTTGCTACTTATTTAGCAATATAAATATTAGAATAAGTGTTATGTTCCCGGCAAAACTGCTGAATTAACTGATTATATTTATACTTTACAGTAGTAAATTTCTTATCAGAATTCTATCTCTGAATCACTATGAAATACACTGCTAGAACAAACATTTCTGAATCACTATTAGATCCTCCTCTTGAATAAAATAATTTAATTTTTGTTTTGATTGTAGAAGCTTAAGAGGCTGGCATACATATCATAGTATGTAATCGTTAAAGCAGTATAAATGATAGAATAAATAGCTGAATAGAATAGATTCTCGATAGTGTAAATTTTAGTGTATACTTTGCAATTCCATTATAGCTGAGGCTGATATAATTTTTTTTTCATCAATCTCTGAAAAATCAATATTATGAGCAATTGTAATATATCAAGGTTGATTCAGTTTAGTATATACACTACTTCTGCAAAGTTATTTTTGTGCCTAAGCATAGGATATCATTAGGATTTATAACTATGAAATGTTTATTTATATTGCTGAAAAAGAATGATAACTTATGTTGTTGAAGATCAAATATTATTAATCCAAATATTTCCTTTTTTGGAAATGATTCTCGAAGTACATATAAAGCTATAAATAATAGCATGTAAGTATTGGGTTAAAATACCCTTTTGGATAGATAAACTTGAAGATTGTCTTCGTATGACTCCAACAAAATATTTTCTGTTTAAATGTGGTATTAATGTATATTGATAAAATGACTCTTGTGTAATTATAAATAGTAAATTCAAATGAGTTTGTTTTTTAATAATAATACTATTAATTTCTAATTTGTAGTCTTTTTCCATTGGCAAACACTGATATATTGCAATATATATATATATATATATATATATATATATGTAGGTCATACAGCTTCTCGTATTTGGGTTCACCACGTCTTTCCCCTTTGTTATCTCCCCTTTTTCTTAGCTCTCCTGTGTGAACTTTCTGTCCTGCAGTTGCCATGATAGATCACTGACCACTAAATTTTTTTCTCCTTGTTTTTCTCCTTATTTCTTTCTGCTGAAGAGCGTAGCTCGAAACGTTAAAGATTTTCTCTATTCCCGAGCGTTAAACTAATACATCCTTTTGTTTTTTACACCACCTGTCCTCGTCTGTTGTTTTTTTCATAAATTCTCCCATATATATATATATATATATATATTATATACCAGTGTATGTATGTCTGTGTTTGTCCCCCCAACATCGCTTGACAACCGTTGCTGGTGTGTTTATGTCCCCGTAACTTAGTGGTTCGGCAAAAGAGACCGATAGAATAAGTACTAGGCTTCCAAAGAATAAGTCCTGGGGTCGATTTCTTCGACTAAAGGCGGTGCTCCAGCATGGCCGCAGTCAAAAGACTGAAACAAGTAAAAAAGTGTAAAAGTGTGTTATTTTATACACAATATTATTCAGAAATCTTAGAACTTGCTAGATTTACTGACTGAAGAAAATGAAGGCTAAAGAATGATTGGCTGCAGTCAATTTATTGGTACTGTGAATGATTTGAGTGTAAAATAGAGAGAAAAGTTCTTGACATTGATGACAGAGCTATTGTTGATTCATCTTTTCTCATGAAGAAAGAAAGATAAAGAGATTTTGCTAGAAATTATGGTTAACGAGGAACAAGAATATAAAACTATTATGAATATGGCTCTATAATTTTGAAGTTATGCACTGATGTCTTATTTTGTAATTTATCATTGCTCAGTCTTAAGTAAGTACTAATAGAGCATCCCATACCTCATTTTAATAGATTCACAGCTTCAGTATCTAATGTGACTCTCCATTAAAAAGCTAGGATGGTATCTTTTCTACAGTTGTTGTCTTAAACAAGTTTAAATAGAACATAAACAGTATCACCTCATCAGTCTTGGAGAGAATGCAAAATCCTCAAGTACAACTGCTTCCACCAGATCCAACAAATGGGACAAATGTGCTGAACTACCATTCTAAGGCTCTCTCATTGACTCTGCAATGGCTTTGGTGATAAATCATTTGATAATAATTTGTCAAGGCTTTCAAATGTCTAATTTATTTTAAGTTTGTTGTGGATTTAGATGACATAGTTAGGAAGATTATGCTTCATAATCTTTTGGATTCCTCTGATTAGATATGGAGTATAGTTGTAACCATTCAAAATACCCGGGCCCAGTTAGCATCATGGAAATTAATCTTAGGTAATGTACTCTGATATTTCTTTTATTAATTTGGAGTGAATTGGATGAGATAACATTTCTTGTTCAAACATTAGAAAAGCTCTTTTTATTTTAGTAGCAATTTGAAGCTGCTGGGGTTTTGTCTATAAAGAAGAAAGTAAAGACTAATGTTACTGCAATATATGCATTGCAAGGGATTTAAAGATCCAGTATTTGGCAATGTGATGCTACAAATAAGCCATACCGCTGCTTTCTGTCAATGCTTATACCCAGAATCAAGGAAAATTACAATTGTAATTACCTTTTGTTTTATGTCTTCACTAACTACAGCCCTACCAGGATTACCAAAATAACATTCTAAATAGATCTATTCTCTGTTCCTATGAGCACATGATCCAGAATATGTAATTTGTTGATGACATACTCTATGTAACCCAAAAGTA
>NC_142934.1:49491683-49521683 GCF_046866305.1 Octopus bimaculoides
CTATGATTTATAGCCATAGCTTACTGTCTAGAACAGGTAGTAATTTATTGAAGTATTTGGACATGAAGCAGATGATCACCAAGATGCTCTGTTGGATGGTCTTTGGTATATACTAGATTTTATTGTGATATCAGAACTAATGAGATTGCTTTGTACTTCACAAGACTAAAGAGTCATCATCATTATTTAGTGTCATCTCATTTGTTGAAAGCAATATCAGCAAGAGGGTGATGACAGAGGATGAACTAAGGTGGGAGGAGAAAGAAGTGAGAGTATGATGGGAGAGAGTGTAAGATGTATGGTTGGTCTTCTCCAACACTGCATTATGTCATCAACCATCACAGCGCTTTGTCATCTCCATGTGGCTCAGTATTTTAAGATCATTCTTTCCCATTTCATTATACATGTACAGGCATGTAATGCATATAGAGGCTGACAGCTGGATAGAGATATGCCAAATGCTTAAAGTGGATGGAACTTGTAGAAATGGGAGGCCTAGAAAAACATAGACAGTCTTATTCTTCCACAGGTTTCTTCCAGCTTGGGTATTAGGCACATTTGGCAGCCTTTGTAGTCATTACATGCCAGTATCAGTGCAGTAACCCTCTTTTACACTACATTTAATTTCTCTTAACCAGTTTTCTCTGAACTCATTTGTATCCTGTTGCTCATACACACTAACATTAATTATTCAATGGAGGTTCACATTGTTTCTTTTTTGGTCTTTACAAAGCCTCTACATTTTAGGCCAATTTCTGGCTACCAAATAGTATCATACATCACATGCAAGCACTATGAAATTTACCTTCCAATCTTGAGAGAGTGCTATTGCTGCCAGTAAAAGTGATAACTCCCTGAAATTCACTATTTTTAGTAGTCTTAGCTTCACTGGTAATTAGACCAGCGAGGTAACAACAGTTATCAAGTAGCTATTGCAACCCTTCTGAGCAATTCAAGGAGTTTATTTCCTATGTATTCATGCTACTTATTATTATTCTTGTGCCCCTGCAAGATATGAAATCTTTCTTTTCTGAGAGTCTGTCTGAGATTCTATTATATCTCTCATACATCTGTAGTTAAAGCTGAGCACAACATATCGTAATTTCTCCCTCTGCCTTTTCTGAATATTGACCATGTTTTTCTGTTTTTCAGTCATTAAAATCAAACTTTTGTTTCTAGATTTTCTTTTCTCATCCAGAATTTATCCACTAAATTTCCGGCTGATTTGACTAGATAAACTAAGTCATCATTCTACAGGAATTCTCATGAAACATGTCTTAAATTAATTCATCCAATATGGTCTGTAGGTCAATAATAAACAGAGCATGACTGAGGGCTGAATACCAATGGACTACTACCTGTACAGTAAATGTATTGCTGAAGCTTTTGCTATGCTTCACTACAAGGCCTGTGCAGTCCTCACAAACCATTCATACATCCCTAGTTTCTTCAGAGTCTACCAGATTACTGAGAATGGAACACAAACACCATCCCAAGATTGTTGAATGCTAGTTCTAGATGATTATTCTTTGCTATGTACTAGGAAATTGGCTTGGTAGTACATTTTTGTATACTGAAAGTCAACTACATTTCTCTAGGCTAATTCTTTTCTTAATCAATTCCTTTTGTAACTTTCATAACCTGGTTCAACAATTTGATACTTCTATCATTGCTTCTTTATTGCATATCGCTTTTGCTCTATAGTAGCTGATGTTACTACACTTGTCTTTGGTATGGCACTGTCTAGTGCCATACCCATATCTTAAATGAGAGAAATTTTAATCATGTCAGTGAAAAACAAGTGTTGAGAGATGATAAATATGAAGATTGAGGAAGAGTAGGTGACAACTGTAGAAAAAGAGTTGGTTTGAGGGTGTATGTTGTAAATGATGAATAGGAAGTGACCAGTGATACAGATAAGTTGGAAGAGGTAGAGGATTGTAAGAGAAAACTAAGAGTGCAATAACAAAGTTGAGGGATGAAAAGCAACAGAATCATAATGATATAGTAGACAGCAGAAGAATGAGAGAGAAAGAGTGAGCGAGATGACCTATGGTTGAATAGGTTGCAAGAGTATGTGGAGTATGTAGGTATAATGTAGACATAGTTAATGGGGTTGGGGGAGAAATGTATGGTGCCAGAGAAGGGGAAATAATTTGGTGCCTCAGGAGGTTGATAAAAGAAAAATTTGGGTGAAGAGGACAGTATTAAGAATGAAGGATAGATATCAGGTGAAATGGTCCTAGATAGTTAGAAAGATGAGTGGTATCAGTAAAAACCTGGTGAAGCATGCAGTTCTGCTCACTTATAATTACAGTAGAAGAATACTGCAGCTAAAGAGAGATGGACGGCTGGGATGTCATAAGAAAGACATTGGGTGAATGAGGTACCAATTCCCCCCCCCCACACACACACACACACATGCATATACATAGGCTTCTTCCAGAATCTCAGGAACATTCAGATGGGTGGGTCTTCTTTGGGAACTGCATATCACAAGTCATCCCAGACCTTTGTCATCTTCTCCATGAGAAGAATTTTGTCCCATATTTTCCTGGGTCTCCCTCTTCTGCAGGCTCCATCCACATTTGTTGATAAGTACTTCTTTTTACAGCTGTCCCAATCTTCAACCATATGCACCACATGTCCATATCAGTGCAGCCTTCTTCCTTGCACACTACATCAGATTCCTCTTATGCTCAGGTTTCTCTCAATACAGTGGTACTTTGTTGCTTATACACACTTATGTTTCACATTAAATGAAGCATGCACACACTAGCTTTATTTCTTTTCAGGTGCTAGCACCACTACCACCATCTTAACCTCTAATTTTCATGCTTACATAGGTCAGACAAAATTCACTGAAGCAGACGTTTTTATGGCCGATTTCCCATTCCCTGCGACAAGTCGTTTATATGTAGAAAAGTGGAAATGAACACTGCTTGTGTGACTGTGACTTATTTACAATTATTGTGTAATGTCAAGACAAGGAGATAGAAAAACCCCAACATTCATGCAAGCATACACACAAACATATATGCACATATATATATATATATATATACACATATCAAACCCATTCACAAGGCTTTGGTTGGCTCAGAACAATGATAGAAGATGAATAGGGGCTGAACCTGAAACTTCATAGATTGTAAGCTGATTTCTTAACCATACAACTTAGCCTGCTTCTTTTATATCTGTGTAACTTTGTGTGTGTGTGTGTGTGTGTGTGTGAATATACATGCATTTGTGTAGGTGTAAATATGTGTGTGTTTGTTTCTATGTATATCTACACTTACACATAAATGCATGCATACTCACACAATTATGTTTAAATGGAGTGAAAACATTTTATATCAGTAAGAATGAATTATTTCTGTATGTATTTGTTGATATGTATATATGTGTGTTATATCACCTTACAAAATAGACCTAAACCCATTACATAGTTCTTGGCTTATCGGTGAAGTCACAAAAAATACATAAATTTAAAGAGACCATGAAAGAAAGGTCAATGAGAAGTCAGTAAAAAATTATTAAAATTTATATCCTGTATGAAAGAAACAAAATTATAAAAGAAAGAAATTTGCTGTTATTCATTGAGATTTTCATTTATTGTTGTAATCATTATTATTATTATTACTATTATTATTATCATTATTATTATTATTATTGTTGCTGTTGTTGTTATTCTGTTCGCATCTTTAAGAATAAAAACTGAAAAAATGTTGTAATTGATTTCTGCGAAATACAATGAATTTCAGTATAAAAAGATATTTGAAATGAAAAGGTATGACCATTAGCTGTCTCTGTAACTATTGTTGAACAGGTCTATCCTTTATGGTTGGCAGCAAAAAGACACTGGAAAAGATTGTAGAGATTAAAAAAAGTATTAACATTTCTAAGATTTATTATTATTGTGGTTTTATTGTTAGGTTTATGGATTTGATGCAAATGATAGTAAGCTAGATTTAATATTTTGATTTATCAAGTTTGATTTCACACTGTTCCGAGTTCAAGTCACATATTGAAATAAAATCTATATTGATCAAGTCAAGCAGGGTACTTTTACATCACAAGTTCAACCTGATAATATTCTCCTTTAATTTTACACCATACTATCTTTAAAACTGATTAATTTTTTGTACAACACTCTACTCAACTTTTTCTGCTCTCTATCTATTTTAACCTCAACCTACTAACATCCATTTCATCTGGATATTTCCTCATCCTTACTTTTCCTCCTATCTTCAAACCCAGTTATTTACAAAGTTTATTTAGCAATTTTTTCCTGATGCAGACGATCACTAGTTACTCCAGATACAGGGCTCATACTTCTTGCATAAACTGACAAAAAGGCACTAAGTTATAAAGAAAATGAACAAACTAAAATTTCTCTCAATTTCTCCATTTCCTCAAAACTTATAAGAATGAATATTTCTTTTTGTAATGTTAATGCAAGTGGCAGACATTTATAAAATTAAATGAACTAAAAAGGAAATGACTGATTCCTTGAAAAGCAATACAAATAGTATTTTGAAGAAGCGTATTCTAAATTACCATCACTTGAATTTTTTCCAGTCTTCATTTATTTTTTGTCATTTTAAGTAGACTTGGAGCAATATGAACTCAGCATATCATTATGATTGATGTAAACTGGTTTTCAAGTACTAGAAGCATATTATAGTATGCTACTTGTATATATATTCTTTTTCATTTCCAAAGCATAGCAAAGATGAAATCTTAAGTCAATTTTGTTATTTGCATTAAGAGCAGAAAGATGTCAAATGCATCACAATTATAATTTAGCCTAACAAACAACCATTGAAAATATTGACCTGTCTTATTTGAAGTTCAAATGTCTTTAGATGAATATACTATAGATGTAGTCAGTACATGTTAGAAATAGTTTATATGGTAAGAGTGAAATAACTTATTCTTGTCTTCACAGAAATAGTTTCTTATCTGGTCTACAATTCTATAATATTACTATCATTCCTCCTGTATAATGGTTAAGTTCATAGCTGCAGTGTGGAAATAAGCTCTTAAAAATCTGTGTCAGTGTTACAATTTTGATACCCAATGAGAAATACTTTTACTGGATTCTTTAATTCCTTTCAGAAAATTATGCACAGCACTCTTTCTCTACTCTAAAATTAGCAAACCAGGTACAGGCATGGCTGTGTGGTAAGAACTTTGATTCCCAATCACATGGTTCTGGGTTTAGTCCCACTGCATGGCACTTTGGACAAGTATCTCCCACTATACCCTGAGGTTGAACAAAGCCTTGTGAGTGGATTTAGTAGACATCATCTTAAAGAAGTCTGTTGTATATATATATATACAACAGTTGAAAAAACTTTGATAATGTAAATATGTTAATAGTTACCAGGGTAGTAAAAATCACACAAAGACTGGGATATCATATCTGGTTAATAGGTAGAAATACCAAAGTGATGTATTTTGAGTAGCTATGAAGAATAATAATAAATGGAGCAAAACGTATATAATCAATAAGTTCCTTTAATTCCTACATTTAGCATATGTCTTGCTTTTGTATATTGGTTCCCTGACGATGAATTTATGTGCAATTCCAGCACCTTTTACTTCTTTGGAGTAGAGTGCACATATATTTTGAAACATATGTAGAAATTAAAGGAACTTATTGATTATTTGCGTTTTGCTCCATTTATTATTATTCTTCATATATATATATACATATATCTCTGTGTCTGACCTCCAACATCATGGCTTGACAAATGGTATTGGTGTGCGTTTATGTTCCTATAACTTAGTACCTGGTTTAACAAAAATAGTACTAGGAATGATTCATTCAACTAAAACTTCTTTATGGCAGTACCTCAGCATAGCTGCAATCACAGACAAGTGAAAGATAAACTGGAAAGGAAAGATGCTATAACTAATGAGAAAAATCCGAGACAATATACTCACATTAAAAGCTATATGTTTTCCTTAGTTTAGAGTTTCATTTGGAATGATTTTAACTTATTATACTCCGGAGTTGATTAAGTTAGTTCTATCTTAGAAATGCCTTTATAATATTAAAATTTTATAGTACTAAGCACTGTGATTGTGTAGAGTTTGTTGTTTCAATGTCAGTCAAGAGAACAAGAACAACAGCCATATTCTTTGGAGACACCTTCAGCCTATTGAAAATGCTTGAAGATCTTCTCCCTCTCCCTCCACCTCCTCCTCCACGTCGTTGTTATCAATCATCATCACCATCTTCATCTTCATCTTCATCAACTTGTTCTTCATCTTCTTCATTATCATCTTCATTTTCTTCTTCTTCTGTACATCCACCTCTGTTTCTTCTCTTACCTCATCCTTCACATGTTCCATCTCCTCTAACACAACCTCTGCATCCTCTCCTAACTGTTTCTCTCTTTGCCTTCTCTTCTATCTCCTCCCCTCTGCCACCTCTTCATATGGTACCTCCTTCTCCTTCTTTTCCTCTTGTTTTCATCTTCACCGTTGTTGTCATGAAGATATGTGCATCCTCCTCAGGTGATGTGAAATTCATTGTATTTACTTCAAAAAGCAACAAACTGATAGCACTACTGAATGAGCTGAAGGAAGAGGATGGGAGTTGTAAGATTTTAATTGAGGAGGAGATGGGTTCTGATTTTATGGAACACTAAAATGAAAGACTTCTGGTGATAACCATACTAGTAGTTTATGATTAGCTAATATACAGGCACAGGAGTGGCTGTGTGGTAAGTAGCTTGCTTACCGACCACATGGTTCCGGGTTCAGTCCCACTGAGTGGCACCTTGGGCAAGTGTCTTCTACTATAGCCTCGGGCCATCCAAAGCCTTGTGAGTGGATTTGGTAGATGGAAACTGAAAGAAGCCTGCCGTGTGTCTGTGTTTGTCCCTCCACTATCGCTTGACAACTGATGCTGGTTTGCGTACCCATAACTTAGCGGTTCGGCAAAAAGAGACCGATAGAATAAGTACTAGGCTTACAAAGAATACATCCTGGGGTCGCTTTGCTCGACTAAAGGCGGTGCTCCAGCATGGCCGCAGTCAAATGACTGAAACAAGTAAAAGAGTAAAAGAGCAAAAGAGTATACAACAACCAAGAAAATATAGGACATATTTTGTAGACTTTTTACTGTTTGTACTAACACCAAAAACACTCGTGGACACCTTCAGGGTATAAGTCTTCAGGTATGACAGGTAGCCTACATTGTGGGTGCTCTGACTTAACCTAGTAGGTGTGTTTTCACCAACTGTATGTAAATTACTCTATTTGTTAGTCATTTTAAAAATTATACATAGGTACAGGTGTTGCTGTGTGGTAAGGAGTTTGCTTCCTAAGCACATGGTTCTGGGTTCAGTCCCACTGTGTGAAACCTTGGGCAAATATCTTCTGCTATAAACCTCAGGGTGACCGACACCATTGTGAGGGGATTTTGCAGACAGAAACTGGAATAAATCATATATATATGTATGTATGTGTATGTATGTGTGTGTGTGTGTGTGTGTGTGTTTATGTCTGTGTTTGCACACTACCATTACTTGACAACTGGTGTTGGTATGTTCACATCCATGTAATTGGGCAGTTTGGTAAGAGAGATCAATAGAATAAGTATCAGTCTTAAAAAAATAAAGCACTGGTGTCGATTCATTCGACAGCAAATTCCTCAAAGTGGTGCCCCAGCATGACTGCAGTCTAACGACTGGAAGAAATAAGAGAAAATCATTAAGAAATTAGAGTTTTAAACATCCATTATATGTGTTGAATTTATATCAAAGTTTTAATAGTGTTTTGGACACAGTGACAGCATTGACCTCTGGCTCATTGTTCCTTTTATTGCTTAATATGGGTAGGTGGTCAGCATTAACATGTCTTTTGGTATTATTCATTTCGATTCACTAATTATTACTCCATGCTTTCACGCCATAACTGAGTACAACCCAATAACTTGAGTATACGGAAATATGATTTTAAATTAATTTCGCTCTCTTTCTTTATGTTTTCCTCTCCATCTTTTTGTTTTGTAATGTTCTATTCTCCTAATGTCCTGGAGACCAATAAAGGAGATAATTTTGTTATTTTTATTATAATCCTCCTCCACTTCTTCATCATCATCATTTTCATCAACATCATTATTATTATATACGTGATATTTTGTTTCCTAGGAGAATCAATTTCTTTGGAATATATTTATGGAAATCTCATACTACAGTTTGCCATTAGCTTGATTGTAGGTTGGTCATTTTGACAGCTAAACATCACTTTAGTGAGTGACCATTTACTATTTTCTGACTGGAATATATTTTATAGACTTGTAGCAGACATTCTTAGAATACATGGAATCAAACAGTCGGTTAGCAATAGTGTCTTTGCTGACATATCTTGTACTAAATTACTTACAACATAACAAAATAATTTGTTTTCAACATTTATCTTGTCCATGCTTAAATTGATGAGGTTGGCTTCTGAAACACTACTCTTCATACAAATAAAACAGTTGAAAAGATTATAGAAATCTTCTGGTGAGTTAGTAGAAGTGTAGATAGAATAACTTTTATTGAGTCTAATAGGTGGTGGCAGTTCATGTTAACAACAGTTCTTCTGGTTCTATATATTTAAAAACATATGAATTGTTATATGTGTAGTGTGTGTGGTGATAAATGGTTGGGCTGATGTATTAATATTTTGTTTTAATCAAGTTTTACAAGTTTAATTTAGTTATTAATTACCTTGTACTTATTCTGTTTTTGGCGAACTGCTAAGTTGTGGGGATGTAAACACATCAACATAAGTTGTCAAGTGATGGTAGAATACACACACACACACACACACAAACATATATACAATGGTCTTCTTTTAGCTTCTTCTTACTAAATCCACTCACAAGTTTTGATTGGCCCGAGGCTGTAGTAGAAGACATGTTCCGAAAGTGCTATGCAGTGGGTCTGAACCTGGGACCATGTTGTTGGGAAGCAAGCTTCTTACCACATAGCCACATCTGTGCCTATGTTATAGTAGAAATTTGACTATAAATTTGGGAGCTGAATTCTGCTACATGTCATATATATAGAAGAGTACCAACCAGAACTGAAGATAGTCAATGAAGACACCTATCAGAGAAAAAAACATGAAAATAGAAAAGATGACTATAATAATTTGAACAATTCTAAGTACTTTTATAATATATTTATGTCCAATTTGGAGGCCATCGATTGAAATGGTAGTAATGCTAGTTATTTTAATAGTAGATCATTGGTAACTGAAGAAAGTTTTTGATTGCGCATTTAATGATATTGTCATTAAAGTTTACTACTGGTTATTTTGATACAAGTAAAATCATGTTGGTGATCAATTTGAAGTTTTAAATACTCCTCTGTGTTTTTATTTTATACCATATCAAACAATAGAACCAACTAATATTACTTGATACATTGTTTCTTTGAATTAATGCTTAAATTAGAAGAGTTGTAACAGAGAGTGCTATTTATTGATTTTATTGATTATTCATATCCCCATACTCATATTAATTAATTATTTTATCATAAATATACATTTGAATCTAGCAATTAATTTTGTATGTATATCTTTGTGTAAGAACTAATACCACAAGAAAAAAAAGTTTTAATTTTATTTGTTAGATTATTTATGTATGTTGTATAATACATACCAACAGAAATCTTGAATTATTAATTACACACTTGATTTAAGCTTTAGAACAAGTTAACATAGAAATGTTAATTAACTTCATAACAGTAGAGACTGTCTGTTAATGTATGACTGAGTTCTAACAACTTCTGGGTGATAGTCATAATCTTTCACCTGATTAAACACCAACACCTGGCCCATGGGAGTCTTCAATGTAATTTTCGGCCTGACGATATCAGGCTGCTTGTAGTGTCTGAGATCCTGAAAAAAGTAAAGGCAATGAAAGCCACCATTCATTCTCTGACTAAAACATAGAGGAAAAGATGAGCAAAGAAATCAACCCCTAAATATTTAAGTCATCTCATGTAATGGGCTGGCAGAATTGTTAGCAAGCCAGGTAAAATGATTAGCAACATTTCACACATCTTCATGTTCTGAGTTCAAATTCTGCTGAGGTCAACTTTGCCTTTAATCCTTTTGGGGTTGATGAAATAAGTATCAGTCAAGCACTGGGGTCAATGTTATCGCCTTACCCACTTCCTCGAAATTGCTGGCCTTGTGCCATAATTTGAAATCAGTATTTAATTTACCTGAATTCAAGTTTGGTAAGAGAGATCACAAAACTAATGTTAATTTTGAAATTGTATTCAACTTATTTTCCTTGTCAGATTTGAATTGGTTATTTATAAAGTTAGAAATTTTATATATCTATATCTAAATCGGAGACTGGTTATTTAGATTTCCTTATTGAATTGGTGGATGCACATGCTAAACAATATGATTTAGTTCTAGCAATATTTCAAATACATTCCAATGAAGCTAACATGATAATATATGTCAGTTAGTCTCTTAAAAGTTTCTATACCAAAATTTAATGTATTTCAGAAGTGATGCAGATGTTTATATTATAACTCACACATACGCTTGCACACACATATAAACATACTCACATATACATACTCACATATACACACACATGAACATGCTCACACACCCAGGTAAACACACTCGCACAATGTTCTGCTTTTCCTTATGGTCTTGCCTTGTGGATACACCCAGTCTTATTTCTGATGATTAAACTTTGAAAGATATTTTATCTAATTAGATGCATGCTAGCAAAGTTTCCCATTGCATAAGCTTGAAACAGGCATATGTTCACAACATAATGTAATCCTAAACAGTTGTATCTGATGAACTTGCCTAATTCTCAATTCCTCATTTCACTAGTCTCTCTTATTGCACATAGCTTTCTAATTAATTCATTTAGTGCTCAATGGACAATTTCTTTCAAACACATTTGAAACTATATGACTAATCATAAAGTTGTAAAATACTGTGAATAATTTAAATTTCTTTTTATCTAATCTTCATGGAATAAAATGGTTGACTCAGTCTGCTGAGGTAACTATTTGATGGTTAATTTAACACAGGATTTTTTTTTCAACATTCATTTTGTCTCCATTTCAATTGATGCTTTTGGGCTCTGAAACATGACTATTCATAGAAACAAAGGATATGGAAAACATATGGAAATATAGAGGAAAGTTATTAAAATTGTAGATAGATTAGCTTTTATTGAGTTTGTGCTCCTGGTGGTGGTATTGATTGCTGTTGTGCAAATTGTTAATTAGCACAACAGTTATACAGATAATTACCCTAATTTTATTTATGTTTTTAAAGTATGAATTGTTATAAGAATGCTGACTTTAATCACATTGGTCATTGAGTGTAAGGTATTTGTTTTTCATTCCAAATGGAGCACAAATTTTGCAATTTATAACTACCAATTTTATTATTAAAAGGGACACTTGTGTTTAATGAGTCTTTCTTGGAAATGATGAATATTGAATATGCAATTATTATTATTTTTTTGCATAATTCCTCTAGTGCTGCATTTTGGAATGACGCCTAATCTACAGTTAGTAAAAATATGTATTTAGTTATATTGACCTAAAACAGTTACACCAAGCAAAAAGTTATCTGCTATTTATAGAAAATCTTCCTGTAGAAATAATGTTTCTTATATTATGTCATACCTTTATTTTTTAATTAGTATTGAAAGATAAAACTCGCACCCACTATGACTATTTCACAATGAAGAACAGTACATGAAAAGCCAAATAACCTATATATAATGTATGATGTAATAAAACATTTTGAATTACTGTTGTAAGAAATACAAAAATAGAATTGGTAATTTGACCAATATATGATATTCAGTATATGTTGCGATTAAATTATAAACAATATCCTGAATGATTATATGTATATTTTAACTCACATTATTTAAAGGTCATAGATATTCACGTCTGTGAATCTTTAACAGTTTCATCTAGTGAAGTTGCTTGAATGTAAAACTATTCTCCTCAATTTATCTCTAATTAATACAATCAAATACTGAATGACTAATCTCTCTCTCTCTCTCTCTGATCTATTTTACATTAAATGTCCAAATCACCTTAGATATTAAATACTGTAAATGATTGAAGTTTCCTTTTACTTAATCAAACACATTCTCTAACAAAAAAAAAAACGACTTGTTAAATATTCTTATGGTCACATTATGCATCTAGTGGCATCTCAGTTTTTTTTCCCAATATTTTGTTGCTACAGTAATTGCAATCAAGTAATCAATTTGTTTATTTTCATTGGATATTTTACAAACAAACAATTTATTAGCCAACTATCTTCAAAGTAAACAAGATTTCTCTTTGCATTATTTTAAGCAGAAAAGTAGAAACTTCTAAATCTGTTAGGATTTGAATAAAATAATGATTTTACTCAGTTATTTTGATTTTACTGATAAAAAAGAGAATTAACAGGTTTAAAAGAAACAAGAGATGAAAATTTGAAAAACTTGGTATACGTTAACCAATAAGTGACATTTGTTATTGGTAACTTAAAAATAATAGTAAAAAACATAGCCTGTTATAAATCATCAGTATTAACCATATCAAATTAGGTAGATGCATTTGTAAATGGGCTTGCAGCTACACCACCACAAGAGTAATCATATGCTAAAGTAGAGGCCTCTACAGAATCAATTGGTCACAGAGAAATATCTAGTAAATCTCAATCAAAATATACAGAAGTTGTGGGGAGCAGATTGGATTGTTATGGTTGGGAAGAAAACCTTTCATTGTAAATCAACTCAATATGTTTGCACTTGTGACTAGACAACAATAATAGTAGTTTTTATACTTGACCAAAGGCACTAGAAGTACAAGTACAACTACAAAAGAGAAGGTTAAATATACTACATCTGATAAATTGATGTAAAACGTGTCATAACTTTATTGCTTCTGAAGACTGATGCTGAAGAGGCTGATTTGCCACTAGCATTGAATATGTTATTGATGTTATACAAGTAGTGATTAATTGATGTATGAAGCTGAAACTATAGTGCAAGGTATTTACCCTAGATGACATGTAGTTGGATCGAATTCAGAAGCTACATTTTGCAATGTGAAGCTCTTAACCACATGGTTGTGCAAGCGACTACATATACCCGTGTGTTACAATAGTTTACAAATGGCCACTTTTAAAAAAATACAAAAAGCTCTCAGCTGTTGGTAGTGTACATTTATTGAAGTGTTTAAGTTGATTACTATTGCTCCATGACTTATAGTTTCATACCAGCTAAGGAAATTGACAGATAAATGATTGAAAATCCTTTGGTCATTACTTATGTTCTATTTCAACTCACCTGAATCCATTTGTTCTGTGGTTCTTGTATTTTGTAATTCTATTCATAAAAGAAAGAAAAATATACAACATATTTCAGCCAGTTTTTGGCTACACATCAGCAAATTTTGATGTAGCTTACTAACCATTTCAAGCTATAATCAGTAATTCTTGAAAACTCTCGAAATATTTGCTACAAAAACTTGCCTGAAGCAAAGAAGCAGATTACATTCTCATGGTTAGATCGTAAGGTAGCACATCAGCTTTTGTAAAGAATTGAACATATTAATATTTGACAAAAGGTATTTTTCTGCAAGATATGACTTCAAGCAACGACTTTTACAGTTCATACGATATGATGCATGCTTACATACAAAGACACACACACACACACACACACACACGAATTCAAAGCAAACACACGCATACGCACAAATACATATAAATATATATGTCGCAGAAATGGATTCTTCACATTATACCGCCGCTGGTAAATAATTCTCTTCTGAAAAGAAGAATAAAATTATAACATTAAACGTGTAGAAGTAATTATAATGTCCGTAAATCACAACCTCATAGGTCTGGAGAGCATTGTAATTTAAACACCACTCGAGGTATTGACTTTTAGTTCTACTGGTATTGAATGTTGTATTAGTACAATTCAATGAATACTTGAGTTTACCATCACACACGCACCTCCCTCATATACAAACACACAGAGAAATAAGTTCCGAATTCTTCAAATTTATTCTTAAGTAAATAGAGACGTAGCTTTGACTATATTTTAAATTTCTATCTAGCAATCCTGTGAAAATTTGACCTGTGCTCGAATACGATATTCTAGAGGTTTGTATGTGTACGCCTGTGTAGACACACATACACACATAATAACCAGTAATACAGATGAATAAATCAAGGTAGATATCTTGTAAGCATGCAGTGGTTAAGCAACTTAGCTAACTGTATCAAACAATCAGATACCAATAGATTCAAGTAGAATTATTATCCTCGTTAATTCCTCCGGTGTATACATCTACACATACCTCTGCACCCCCTCCATGCACACACATACACACACACACACACACACGCAAATATATCCATATATGATGGACTCTCACATCAATCCTGACGTATGACTGTCCAGTTGTTCTACTGGACAATCAACTCATTGAACTAGCAAAATTGTTGAATATTTCACAGAAAGGTATACAGCTACCTGTATTCTTCAACTAATTGTCAGATAGTTCAACGCCACGGCAACTGGAATAAAAACCAGTCTTATGAGTCTGAAGACTTGAGACTGATTTTAACTTCACATAAGCTCTATTCACGGCATCCGCATTGAACCGTGGTCGGGTGGAAAGAAAATGCTGAGGCCTTCGTCCTGCAGTGGATTGAACAGGGCTTGAAAAACAGTTACAAAAGTTTAAACTTTAATCATTTTTACTCAGTCTGCAAACAGGAATTGGAAGCTGTGAATTTGTACATGACAATACGTGGTGTCAACTGTAAACAAATGAAATATTGGTGGATTTCTATTTTACGCACGCCATATAAGCCCTCGAGTTAAGGGTTCCTCATGAAGATAACATGGACGCCGCTCGGGCTCGAAGGATTGACCGTTATAAAACCTCCTCGATTAATGTTAAGATGTAGACTGGAAAGCGGAGCATTTTCAAATCGAATTTGGATGTAGAAGATTGGTTGGACAAAGTGTGAAGCGACTGTTGTTATTGCTAGGCTAAACTTATCTTAAAGCAAATACCACCATGAATAATTTCCAAACAACAGATGAATAGGCAAACCACTGGATTTAGTTAAAATAAGACGATAAACAATAACTAGAAGAATATTGAGCGAAACCAGATAACCAGCTGATCTAGCAAGCAGGGCCGATTTTCAGTGAGGTGGGGCCGGTGCGCAATGATGCCGTGGAGAGGTAGGCTCCGAAGCGGCGCGCATTCTCTTCTGATGACTTCATAAAGTTGCTAGCATCTGGTATGTGGAGCTTTCAACCGGTAGCACTTGCACCTGCAAGTTGTTTGCAAAAAATCACACGAGAATGCAAAAAAACAAAAACAGTGCGTGATTTAAGGCCTATATAGCTATTAGTTTTAGCACTTCTCACAACCACCATCTAATAAGCGAAAATGACCGTGTAAGTAAGCAGCTTAGTAACAGCTGGGTTTGTTACTATAGAAACAGGCATGAATGCATCTGTGATTTCCGGTTGCCTAAAATTACCCAAAATTTGCAAACTTTTAAAGCCATTAACTTTTTATTTATTGATTTCTGGTGGAAATGAATTTCATGAAAAAAATTAGCATACAAAAGTACATCATTACACATAACATGAAGTCAGTTGGAACAGAAATTAAATATATATACGACGGGCTTCTTTCAGGTTCCGTTTACCAAATCCACACACAAGGTTTTAACAGAAGACACTTGCTCTAGGTGCGCTGCAGTGGGATCGAACCCTGAACCATGTGGTTAAGAAGCAAAACTCTTATACCAATGCAGGCACACACAAATACATACACACATATCTGTAAAATGCAACAAGACTTTTCCCAGTTTACGTCTAAAAGATCCCACATAGAATGCATTGATCGGTTTAGAAGACTGGTAAAAGACAGTCGCCGTTAGATGGAGGCCAGCAACACAATGCTACGACGCAAACTTCTGAATCACACAATCGTATCTTCCCCAATTTCATTTCTCAATTTTACTTCATACTTTATAATATGCAGCTTTGACGACGGAAAAATCATTTTGCTTATCAACTTCATACATGTATCTAAAGTTTTACAAGCTGTTATAGCACGTTTGATTTTTGTGAGTTACTTTGTATCATTTGCTGCTGGATGCTCTGAGGCAAATTTATCATATTGTGCTATAACAACAATAACAACAGGCAAAGATAGCGATTTTGACAATGTTAATGATAAAGATGACAAGATTGCTTAGTGTGATAATGAGAACAATGATAGCGATACTATACAAATGTTCACAGTTAAGATGGTGAAAATTATGATAGAGAAGTAGACAAAATGATCTTGTTATGGCTTTCCATGATGTTAAATTCTGTAAATTAGTTGCTAGATAATTAAAATCAATCAGCTTTTTCAAATGCTCGTTACCTTTCCTTCTAGAGGCCGATAACGTAATCAAATATTGCATCTTCCACATGCATACTGACTAATTATTTTATTCCATCTAATTATGTTAAATCTCCTTGTATTTGAAATTATATTACAATCTACTCCATAAACAATTGAAATTAATATAATGTTTAAGTGGCATTAAACCTCGCTTTCACTACCTACTCTTCACCAATTAAAAATATATTATATATATAGGCATATTCGTAAACATGCATATATATATAAACATAATCCACATATATATATTTATAAATAGATACATATATGATAAATATATATTATATAAAATACGTAAATGTGTGTTATATGTGTATGCAATAATCATATAACATACACGTTTCTATAATACACTTTAATACGATTAAATAAACATAAATATAATATACATAATATCAATAATATATTGTTTTTATTTATCTATCTTTTTTCTCTCACGCTATTTATGTATATAATTATTAAAGTGGCAAGACGTAATTTAAAACCAAAAGGTATAAATACAAATACCAAAAGGCGCAAAAGCAATACACTAGAAGTGACTAAGGGTGCAAGTCAACACCAGCATTGCTAGAAATAAGAGTCAAAATACCTCTTAGCCACAATCAGAGTATTTACTGTTTAACAGCACTTTCTATTCACTGACAAGGGAGACAGCCTCCATATAGCAAGTGAGGGCGTCAGAACGGCCGGCCGATTTCGGATAGAATTAATCCTCATCGGTGACTCTGCTCCGTTGCCGATGAGTAAGTTGAATCGACTTGTCAGTTTATAGAATATACCATAGGAATCAGTGGCTGATTCAGTAAAATGGTAAAGTGAAAATTACAAAATTAATAAAGTAGCTAGACACAATTTAAAACCAAAAGGTACAAATACAATCCTCACTAAAAGTGACTAAGTGTGCAAGTCAGTACCAGCATTGGTAGAAATAAGAGTCAAAATAATTCTTAGCCACAAACAGAGCAACTAAATCATATTCAGTTTGTTGAGATGATTTTGAAATATAACATCCAATAACCTAACGGTATGTCTTTCCTACTCCTCTGATGAGATTTTGCCCAGTACAATAATTTAATTATTGCAATTTAATCTTTGGGAAAAATTGAAACAGCTGTAAGAGAATATGTTGGATTTTGCAATTAATAAATTATATATATATATATATATATATATATATATATATATAATTTTTGCAAAGTATATGTTAATGCATTCGATGTGATGATAATTTCTATTGTTTTGGTAGGAAATAATTTATTTATACCAATTTTACATGTTCGTTCAGTGTCTGTTGCAAGACAAATAACGTAGACATTTCCTAACATGATCTTGGACATTTACCTCATCAGAAGTGTCATAAAAATTACGATGCCATTTGCAATGCATCCCGCTAATGATAACAATACAGGAAAGTTTAGACAGTAACGCCTAATCTGTTTATCCTCTCAACGGTTTCTAACGCAGCAAACAACTATATGTATTTTGTACATGAAGACGACATAAATAGCGGGAAGTTGTATATGATTGTGTTAGGATTGTGTGCAACTAAAAGGATATATATATATATATATATATATATATATATATATATATATATATATATATATATATATATATATATATTTGTTTTGCAAGATTTTTGATATGAAATCGTGTGTTGACACAGATGTTGTTGTACTTGGGGATGATCATATTGCCAGTTTAGCCAATAAAAACACACGCACTGTATATTTGGTGTTAATTTGCTTCAGCTTTATATTACATTAATCTTAATCTTATTTCGGCCAGAGTTCTTCCGTCACACTTCTGTGACCTCATCAGTGGTCCTTTGTTTCCTTCTTTCTTATGTGTGTCTCACCTTGCTAACTATCAGCCATTTTTTATTTTGTATTCCTATTAAGATTAATGTAATATAAAGCTGAAGCAAATTAACACCAAATATACAGTGCGTGTGTTTTTATTGGCTAAACTGGCAATATGACCACCCCCAAGTACAACAACATATATATATATATATATATATATATATATATATATATATATATATATATATATATATATATATATATATATATATATACATCTAAAGAATCAAATATATATATACATACATATACATATATATACATACATTTATAGACTCTAACTCAGACATACAATCACATGCAACGATCTATATCTTCGATCACACTCTAATTCCACTAGAGATTTACAGTTTTACACACACACACACGCAGACACACACACACACACACACACACACACACACACACACACACACACACACACACACACACACACACACACACATAAGCACAAACATATATGTGTATATATTACGAAATGAATGTTTGCATTCCACTAATTGTGTTTTGAAAGGATATGTTTTTGAACCAATTCGATACTTAAAATTTACTAAGGGAGTACCTTTTGTTGTTATATATCACGTTTATTACTAGGCAGGTTTTCTGAAGATGACAATCTGTAGCTGTTCTACATTTACAAGTAAAAGAATGATTTTAAGGAGGATTACGTAAAATTGTTGCAACTTTATCCCTTGTATAGCTATTTGGACTAATTCATCCTGAAGTTGTGACAACCTTATTGTCGTTATTATATTCCCACTACCTGTAGTTTAATGTAATTGTTATTAGTATTGTTAGCATTATCGTAACTTCCTAGATATTCAAGCGAGGGAAATGCAAGCCATTAAATGTACTAAGGTTGAACTTGCCGTTATAAATGCTTTGTGCGAAGATAGGGTTGGGGCTAGCACATGCAACTTAATGCCATGTTAAACTATATTTCTTCCTTCTCGTTCAAAGTTTTTCAGCTTATATTTTCAAGCTGTAGGCGTTTTGTGCATCGCTACAAATAACAACCTATGACACAGAATGTTGCTAAAACATTCATCACTTTGTAATACTGATTAATGGACCTTGTCAACAACAACAAATATCATTTTTAATTATCGTTTAACAAATATTTCGAAGAAACATGGTTAAAAATAATCCATAGTGATATTTTCGTTAACGAAAAGAAAAGAAATTATCGGAAAAATTTTATGTAATGTCGTTTCAAATTATTTGAAAGAAGCAGTATTTGAAACTATGAAAGAAATTCTCTATTTAAAGACTAGGAAATTTTACAATCAGCTGTATATAATGAAATATTCTTCACTATGTTCGAATATTTTGCTAACAAATGCGAAACGCGCATTTAAAATATATTGTTTTATTGCAAATATGACTAGACATTTTGTTGGAAATATGGGCATATATTTTCCAACTAAAAGAATATAATGAAATATGCTTCTAGTTATAACAAACAGTGGAAACTGCTTGCATTTATGTCTATTTACCTGAGTCAATTTATTCATTTTATTTATCTATTGTATTGCACACACACACACACACACACATATATATATATCTATATAAAAAAATGCATATATATATATATATATATATATATATATATATATATATATATGCATGTATACATTTATATACATGTATATGCATGTATTTTTCATACATATATGTGTATATGCATCCATATATTTATGTATAAATTATATATATATATATAATGCATAAATATGGGTATAGTATATTTATTTATCTGTATTTATATATACATAGAGGAACACTCACAGACACACTTATTTTCAGGTAAGAGTATTGGGGGAGAACAAGGTGGTGAAAATGGTAATCAAATACCAATAGTAGAGTAAAATAATATTTTTTTTGAAGCTGAAAATACTCACTTTCACTTAACCGATTATTAGAAAGACGTGAGTATTTAGAACAAGGCAATAGTTTATAAGTATTTATTAGTACCTATCTATTTATATATATATATATATATATATATATATATATATATATATATATATATATATATATATGTATATATATGTATATATGTGTGTGTGTGTGTCATTCTCTGTGTACCCTCGCCTCCACGCTGCTTGACAACCAGTATTGATTTCTTTACGTCCCCTTAACTTGAAAATTCGGTAAAGAGGGAATTATAAAACATAATTCAAACTAAAGATGTAAGTACCAGAGACGATCTGTTCACATAATCCTTTCAAGGCGGTGCTGCATCATGACTGTAATTCAATGACCGAAACATGTGAAAAGATACACACCCACACACACACACACACACACACACACACACACACACATATATATATACGCATATATATAAAGGGTAAAGACACCTCTTCGGTCATGAATGGCCATGAGATTGCACGTAAAATGTTACCATCCGACGCTCAATTCCGGGTTACATTGTTTATGGAAGACCAACAGTTGCCCATGAAAACCAGCCTCCCCTCTCCGTGACACTGATGTTATCCACGGGAAAGGCAAATGCCTTATACAAGAACACAACACAGCCCAGTTCGCGAATTGAACTCACTACCTTATGTTTGTGAGCCCGACGCTGTAACCACTGAACCATGCGCCTACACACACATACCCCCCCCCCCACACACACACACACACATACATATGTACTGGAATTTTTCAGAAATTTCTCCTGATTATATTTCTACGTGTTACGGTTCATTGGTTTAAAGTGTAGTGAGGCAATTTACAAAGATATAATAAATATGCATTATGATAAATTTATATATAATTCCGTTGTTGAAGGTTTAGTTACGCTGGACTTCCCACGTCAGGAAAATGACTGACAGCTGTGTACCCAAGCAGCTGTTCTACGGTGTGCTCGCGCAAACAAGGAACGCGTTACCTGTTGTACAACCTTGCTCTGAAAAGCAACTTCAAATGGAGTGGCATTAATCCACGTGCATTTGAAGCCTCTGCCGCAGACAGATCAGCCTGGAGGGCTCCCACCTCAAGAGCAGCCGCTGCTTTCGAAGAAGACTGGCGACAAAGTCTCTCTGCTGCAAAAGAAAGATGTCACAGGGCAGCGTCCGCCTCATTCCAGTCAAGAAACTATCGTTGTGACATTTGTAGACTACCAACAATATTACAATTATGTTTTTCAATTAAAATTCGAAGTCTGATAAGTGAAATAAATTTTCGTGTTATCAAACCCTACAGTGACACAGCCGAACCCCGTAGTGACACAGCTATAACATTGACACAACCAACCTCCATTTCTCGACAGGATTATGAGTCCCACTATCTACCAAGGAATAGAATTAAAACATGTGACCATTTCTTGAGGTTACATATTGAAGTATTTTTCACAGCAACTGATTATATATCGACAATATATATCGATATATATATTCTTTAAAAATGTTGGTTATATAATTTCATAGAGATTTGTAAAACTAAATGAAGAAAATTATGAAGATGTTGAAGTAATTTCTAATAATACTAATTAACGCTTGAACATTCAAAATCGACCATTTTCTCAATGAATTATTCAAGTCATAACAAAATAGTCATTACGTATTCAATCAAAGCAAAGTCTCAAGATTGTATTTGCAAAGGAATGTGAATGATTCTACAGGATTTAGATAAATTTGATAATTCTACGCAGATTATCAAGAATTGCGCATCAGAAGCGCACCCTTCATGAAATCTATTTTTTCCCTGACTTAAGTCATGAAACAATGCTTAGTGATGAAAATTCACTGAGGCTACACTAAAAACTGTTCTCCCTCAACACGTCAGAAACACAAGGGCAGCTGTATTTTAAATTGACCTTCACTATCGATTATATAATTCACAACTGAAATTATCGAAGGTTGAGGAAATCAAGGAATTTTCTGTTACCTTCGTCTCTCCTCAAAAGATACACGAAGATAAGTTATTGTAATGATATAGAAGTGAATCCTATTTTTTAAGTAAAAGCGAAGTATGTTATTCATTAAAATCAAACATTGAAAGTATCACGGAAGAAAATATTCTTATAGCTATCGTTTAGCTAGTAGAAAGTATATTCTCTAGAAGGTGCGAATATCACGCAGAGAAATAAGAAAAAAATTAACAAAAATGTTAACAGAATGTATAAAAATAAGATGCATACTAAAGGTTTCTACTTGCAAATAGCGAATATATTTCAAAGAAATACATTGCAATAAAAATATCCTATTGCTTGATCAAGAAAAGAAAAGAAAAGAAAAAAAGACTGTCTAATACTAATCTGATGCCATGTCAAGTCAAAGATAATATTCAACATTTCAACATTGCAATACGTGTCGTTAAACTAAGCAAACTTTAAACACTATTATGGTAATATTGTCAGATTGCGTCAGTGCATCAATAATCTTGTTTGACATTTACATTGTATACACTTTCTAGAATCTAAGAATGAGAGTTACCCAGAGCAAAGTGACTAGTTTTAATTTTACCTTATTACGTAGGTTTTATGTTATTCTAAGGATCAATTTCACTGTCTGTAAAGACTTATATGAAGCAAATTATTATATTCGATTATAGAAAGACAATAACATACCTTATTTTTTCTACGTTTCACGTGAAAACTAATTCATCATAAATTCTTGATGAGATAAAGATTAAAAAAAAACGATAATATATTTTATAAAGCTGACCTACTAGCAGATTCCGGGAGATTTCAGCACAACACTGAAAAATAATTAATAATATTTCATACAGAAAAAAAAAATCTTATTAATTAACTTCCCTACTGAATTTAGATTTATAATTTTAATTTCCTTTATTTCTTCAGATGTGTGCAAATAGAAAGAATATAAACTTGCATCACAGGCAATTTATTTCAGTTTTATTTGTTCTCAATAATTTTGGAATATTTTCATTATGATATATTTAAAAAAAAAAGAAAACAATTGGCAATAATCATTTGGCATTTTAGGGTGGCGTGCTGGCAGAATCGTTAGCGCACAGGCAATATGTTTAGCGGTATTTCCTCAGTATTTACGTTCCGAATTAAAATGACGCTGGGATCGACTTTATCCGTCATCCTTTCCAGGTCGATAAAATAAGTACCAGTTGAGTACTGAAATTTTTGGCCTTGTGCCAAAATTTGAAATCAATATTTATTTGATATTTAAGGCAGCGAACTTGCAGAATTGTTACCGCACCGGGCAAAATACTTAGCGGCATTTTGTCCGACTTTGCGTTCTGAGTACAAATGCTGCCGGGGTCGACTTTATTTTTTATACTTTCGGGGAGCACTGGCGTCAAGGAAATCGACTAGCCACTTCCCTGAAACTGCTGGCCTTGAGCCAAAATTTGAAACTAATATTACTCCTTAATTCAATGCGGCAAATTGATAGAATTGTTAGCATGCCGAGGAAAATGCTTAGCAGCAGTTCGTCCGTCTTTACGTCCTGAGTTCAAATTCCACCGAGATTGACTTTGCTTTTCATCATTTCGGGGTCGATAAAATAAGCACCAGTTAAACACGGGGTTTGATGTCATCGAGTTCCCCACCCCCGAAATTGCTGGCCTTATGCTAACATTTGAAACTAATATTGTGTTTAAGGCAGCAAGCTGGCCGAAACGTTAGCACGCCGGTTGAAATGCTTAGCGTTATTTCGTCTGTCGCTACGTTCTGAGTTCAAATTCTCCCGAGGTCGACTTTGCCTTTCATCCTTTCGGGGTCGATTAAATAAGTACCAGTTACTCACTGGGGTCGATATAATCGACTTAATCCGTTTGTCTGTCCTTGTTTGTCCCCTCTGTGTGTAGCCCCTTGTGGGCAGTAAAGAAATAAGAAACGTTAGCACGCCAGGCAACATGTTTAGCGGTATTTCATCATTGTTAACGTTCAAATTCTGCCGAGGTGGACTTTTCCTTTCATTCTATCGAGGTCGATAAAATAAGCACCAGTTGAGTACCAGGGTTTATGTAATCGACTTATCCCGTCTCCCCGAATTGCTGGCCTTATGCCAAAAATTGAAACCAATATCTATATGGTAAGTTGAACGTGTCCTGCTATGCTAAATAACTGTCTTGAATATGTAAGAGTAAGACGGTTAAGCAAAAAATAATGACATGCTATAGAATCCATTAATTAATAGATTCAATTACCAAATGCAAGATAGTGGGGTTTCTAACTATAAGCAAATGAAACGTAGTTTGAATATACTGTTAGTAGGCCTGTTCAATTTTTCTCTTTCAGTTTGGTTCTTATAACAAGTAATATCCTATAATGTTAATCATCATAGCGGTTAATACATTCATAATTTTATATTTTTGATTATTTTTCATCGTAAGCATGAACTCGAGGTAAGAGATCCTGCTGTCTTGAAAATTTAGTTATATCGTACAGTGTATTTACAAACTTCCCGGCTGTATTAGAGATCACCGAGTAATTATCTTGTAGAGATAAACATAGAGCAGTTTCAAACAATTTAGATAATTACAAATATATACAAATGATTAATTTGAGATAAAACTTTTATCATATATTCCATGTCTATCAAGCGATAGATATGGATTACATGATAAGCGATAGATACGGATTTCGAATTCCACCAGTGATTTTGCTTCTCATTTCCGTTTCAAATTATTTGTAATTCTGTTTTTATTTTTCTTGTAGTTACACATAGAAAGACCTTACCAAATCTTTCTCTTCAAAACACACAAACACATATACACACACATGCATACGAATATACATGCATTTGTTCAGGAACACATACACGTATATATATGTATGTATATCTCCATGGATATACATTATGTATATTATATATGTATGTGTATCTCCATATGGATATACATTATGTATATCATATATGCCTATATATACACATCTATCAATCTCTCTCTCTCTCTTTCTCTCTTTCTCTCTCTCTCTCTCTCTCTCTCTCTCTCTCGATATATATATATACACGTGGCACTCTGTCGGTTACAACGACGTGGGTTCCAGTTGATCCGATCAACGGAATAGCCTGTTCGTGAAATTAATATAGAAGTGGCTGAGCACTCCACAGACACGCGTACCCTTAACGTATTTTGTGATTTTAGATTATCCGCTTTACCGCATCTGTGACCTTTCAATACGAAGTGGCGGCTTGACCTGGAGTGACTCCCTAACCTCCAAGCAACACATTCTTTTCAGTAACGTTACTTGAGAGATCTTTCGGAAGATTTTCATTTCAACCACTTTTATTTGCAATCGTACTCTTTTGATCTTCACTTGTCTCGGGAAGGAGGTGCAAACCGGCAGGAGACTCCAATGGCAGACCAAGAACGAGAAGGTTAATATCCATAATTTAAGTTAGTTATGCCGGAAAGTGTAATGACGGTTGCTTTTGATAGGACCTTAAGGTGGATGGGCTTAAGGAATCTACATCACACTTTCAGGAGTAGTGAGTGGAGAGGTTAGCCTCAGATTGTAGAACCTAAGATGGGAAGAAAACAGATAAATTGCGTAAAATAAAAATAAAAAAAATAATGTTTGATAAATTTTAAACTTTTGTATACCTAAACACACATCAACCAACCCTTTTGATCATATGCAAGTACATATTCTCATGCATGCTTATATGTTTTGATATTTACAAGTACAATTTAGTAAAACTTATATCGATTACATATATTCCAATATAAATCAATACGTTTAAAACTTGAAAGGTATCTTTCGCTAACAATTTTTGTTTGTGATTGCATCTTTTCTGACTACTGGATAGTATTGTATTATATGGATTTAAAGGTTTTTCTCAATAACTTCCAACTTATTTCAAAGAATACGTATCCATAATGAAGAATACTTTAACATTTCTGTAATTCTAAAAGTGTGTAAATCTTAATCTTAATCTAATCTATAAATCGGAAATAAATTTATGAAGAAATACTTATGACTTGTATACTATATGTAAGTGTTTTTAATGATTGATCTCTTTTATTCCTCCTTTATAATTTGAATGAATGTGACTTCTGTAGCAGATAAATTTTAATTATCTAATTTAGCATGGCAGTTATAAGGTTGTTTCTTGAAAGTACCTGTAATATGGAAATTGAAGTTAACTTATGCAGGTTTCAAAATCTATTCAAGATTACATATCTCCGTAAAATTTTCTAAAAGCTTTCAGTAAAGCAAATTTAATCGATATCTCTACTTTTATATTTATCTAATTTTGAATTGAATGTTGAAATACATATTCTTGCATTTTACAAAAAAGAAATATACAGATTTCATTTGTTGTGAACAGTGAATAAGTATTATTTTTCACTGCTATAAATCCGATTGTTAGCACTTGATAGTTTTTTTGCTTTTTTTTTAGCGACATGGGTAATGATATCGAATTTAATCCATAAAAGAACAGTCTATGCTTAAAACATAAGTCAAGATAAAAAAATATTTTAGTTGTATAAAAATATTTGAGGTATTGATGCTATGACATTTGCAACGAGTGTGACATTAACAGTAGAACAGCTAATTTCTTTTCACTTATATGCTATGGAAAAGTTCATACTAATAGAGAAGTAAGACGAAATAGAATTATAAACCCTAGAATGTTAAAATTTGAATTATTTTTGAATGTACATTATAAATTTCAATGTCAAATGTACCGTAGATAATGATGCATAAAATATGATTTTTGTTGATTGTGTGAAATGGGAATATTCTAACAAGCTATAATTTTATTGACTTGAGGGTAAAGGATGGGAGTGGGTGTAAAACGAATCGACACTAAGGAGATCTACATTAAGACGTCAAGTGGTAACTTAAATACCGGGCGCTAATTTGCACAACTCTCAACTAATTCTGATAACTAAGATTTCTCTCACATGTTTGGGATCGAACAGTCTTAAAAGCATCGAAAGAAAGAACAAAAAGAAAGAATGCTAAATTTAGTTAGACGTTTTACCAATTGTTTAACTGCAGTATTTTTACTTCAACTAATTATAATAAAACCATTAATATTTCCTTGATGACCAAAAGAGATATAAATAGAAATATTAAAGGCAATAGCATTATTTAAATCATGATAGCAATGTTGATGTAACTGCGTATATGTATTGTGGATGGGAATTAATAAAAAATTACTCTGAGAGGAAGTACTCAGTACATAAGGTAGAGCTGTTTCAGCTATACTGCCTTCACCTTCACTAACTGAACCCGAATTCTATTACATATTTTTCGTTCCCTATTAAAATCACAGGCAACATTGCAAATAAGATTTAATATGAAAATATAGAGTTGATTGAGAATAGAAACTACAACTGCTTATATTTTAAATATGAATTCAAACGAATTAGCTACATTTAAGTAAACTGGCATCAGCAATTTACTACTACTGCTGCTGCTGCTTCTATACACACTCATGCTTCATGCTTAGATACATGATTACATTCATGCTTGCATACATACATGCATAAAAATATATCAAATTCTCCATTAATATTTAAACCGCTCTTTCTCATCAAAGAAATAAAAATGGTTTTATTCATTGTCTTCAACTACTTTGAGTTCATTGACAAATAATGTTGGAAACCATTTAGTGCATTTCTTGTTTCCCATGTAGAGTGATTTCCTGTTGAAGATACTTTAGGGATCACGAACCTTTTGGGTTTTAACAATAATCAAGAGTACTTTCTACATTGGTGTGGAAGTTCTTCAAATATGAGAAAATCAATTTGGTTGAAGTAAATATGTTTCTTAAACCAGATCAAAATGCGTGCATGTGGCAAGTCAGTTTTCCGTGGCATTATTTAATGGAAACATCATTTGTATTCCATTATATGTAAAAGATAAGTCTACATTGTGCTGTAACCGTAATTTCAATTACGATTCCACAAAATTTGTCTTACCGCTTAAATGACTTAAAAACAGCTGCTGTTAGTTTCAGTACATGACGTGCTTACCAAAATAATCAGCAGCATCTCCACTTTAATCTTGAGAAGGAGAATGGAAAGCAGAGAGATGAAAGACGTAGTGGTAGTGAGATTAAGGAACGGATGTGTATAAGACGAAAAGAGAACAAGAGAGAGAGAGAGAGAGGAGGTGGTAAGAATACGATATAGAGAGATAGTGAGAGCTAGAGAAAGTACAGAGAAAGACAGGAAGTAGCAAAGCTTTCAATAAGTAGCAGGATGAGGATTATAATTGTAAAGTATATATAATTGTAAAGTATATAAGTAGATAAATCTGTAAATAATGGCGAGCAAAGAGTGGAAAAAAAGAAAACCCTTGGGATGGAAAAAGTCGACGGCTGATACTGTAGTGTGATGGTAGCAAAGAAAGAGTGAGCCGAGGAAGAAGACACATACACACACACACAGACACAACGCTTTCTCAAAAACCTAATAAATATATTTTTATTTAAAACGCTATTTTAAATTGTATTATGTAATAATTGATACAGTTACTCATATTGTATTGTTGGCACTCCGTCGCTTACGACGTCGAGGGTTCCAGTTGATTCCGATCAACGGAACAGCCTGCTCGTGAAATTAACGTGCAAGTGGCTGAGCACTCCACAGACACGTGTACCCTTAACGTAGTTCTCGGGGATATTCAGCATGACACAGTGTGACAAGGCTGACCCTTTGAATTACAGACACAACAGAAACAGGAAGTAAGAGTGAGAGAAAGTTGTGGTGAAAGAGTACAGCAGGGTTCTCCACCATCTCCTACCGGAGCCTCGTGGAGCTTTAGGTGTTTTCGCTCAATAAACACTCAAAACGCCCGGTCTGGGAATCGAAACCGCGATCCTACGACCGCGAGTCCGCTGCCCTAACCACTGCGCCATTGCGCCTCCACACAGTTACTCATAAACATTGGCAAAATAGTTTTTGAAACAATACTACATTTATTTTCATTGTCCTAAAATAATTTTAATCTTTAACTGAATATCAATCATTTCGTAAATTTTTCTATTGTTTGAAAATTGACAATCGAATACCATCAGCTCGAACGAATCCTTCTTGTGTACTTAAGTTATAATGTAAGCATGGTAAATATCAGCTTTGTCATTGTAATGAATCTGTGAACATTTTAAATTTGGTTAAAAACCTTCTTCGGCAGACGAACCGTTTCGAACGTTTTCTTCTCGCCTGTTTTCTTTGCAGTCATATTCTTCAAATATTCCTGATGGCAAAAATAAATTTAAAATTCTAAAACAGTTTAACTTGCTTTGGTATTTAAAACACACACACATACACACACACACACACACACAAACACACATGTATATATACTACTTACACAGAGATACCCACCCACACACTAATGTATCACTCAACGCAAAAAGTATTCTTTCTTTTGACCAGAAGCGCAATAAGTATTTCACCTGACTTTGTATTTCATACAGCAATCAGTTAAACAAAGAGAAGAACTCTTGTCATGTTTTGATAGTATCATCAAAGGAAACTATAGCTGCTTTCCACCAACGCAATAATCTAAGTATATAGTTTTTCCCATAAGATTGAGCTGTTAAAAATTTCACACACACACACACACACACGCGCACACAAACAGACAGACACACAAACAAACAAACAAACATGCAAGTTTACATACATACATACATACATACATACATACATACATACATACATACATAATTGAGACATTG
>NC_142934.1:49526683-49599183 GCF_046866305.1 Octopus bimaculoides
GGCCGTTGTCTAATGTTGTTCAGTGATGTTATTTAACGCAAATCTTTCACATTTTCTTTCAATCGGTTGCTGACAGTTGATTCATCTATTATTGGTCTTGTACCGTCTGAGATTAGTGATGAAATTACCTCTCGTATCATGTCTGACACTCAATTCCTGAATTTTAATCGTGTGAATCTTGTATAGATAACTTGTAGAAAGCTGTTCATATTACATGAAAAATATTGTTAATTAATATTTACAACTTAATTACATTCATCAAGTATACATCGTGATGTTTGTGCTGTACACATTTTGGGTGGTAAAAATTAATTCCATTCTTATATTTTCGAATATTACACAATACAACCACATACATAACAGGGTGAGTTAATCCGTTTATTATCTTATGGACAATAGCTTTTAGCACAAATTTGTAAAATCGTCTTATGAAGATTTTCAATTAATGTCAACTTAATCAAGAACATTAATTAACCGTAGTTTGAAATAATTTGAAATGAATAACTGTATTTCTGCTGGAAGCACAAATAGCAGAATTTTTGAACTTACTTAATTTTAAAGATGTATTTATTTGTTAAAACTATTAGTTGTTCAGAAAGAGTGATGTGAAAAGATTTCAGAACATGTCCTTACCTTATAATCCTATACTGCATTGTAGGCGTCCCGATAATGACAAATTTAATGACAAATAATGACATATTTAAATACTTCAGTTGATTAAAATAAAGAATAGGATCATTTTTCCTAGAACATCTACATGCTATAATCTTGCAGTATTTTCTCCTAAGTTTAAATTTTAGAAATTGAAACTAAGCATCGGCTTTGCATATCAGAGAGGCTTCTATTTTGGAAACAGTAAAATATATGATGAATAAATGAAAGTCCCAAAAATGAATATATATATATATATATTTTTTTCTTTATGACTTAAGGGATGGCTGAGGGATTAGCCTTTGTTGGTCGAAAGTAAGCAATAATAAGTAATTTAACCGGTTCACTTCAGAGAATGGTATTTGTGATGACCGTACTTTTCGAAAAAGTATGAAAATAACTAAAATTGGGAATCGAAAAAGAAAAAAAAAACGAAAAAAAAAAAAACGCCTTACTTGTACAAACACATGTGTACTATCCTTTCTATTATGATGAATAAGAAATCCTGCAAACATATTCTATTCACTATTCATATAGAAAACATGCACTTTATTCAAGGAATCAAGTTCGGAGTATGGATAAACTATTCTTTTGTTTTCTAGCCAATTCACATTCAAATACAGTATTCCTGTTATTCATAGTTTATAAAAGATTTAAATTATTTTAAAAGCACATTCCATATATTTCATTTATTTTTACCCCTATTTATTTAATTGTAATCTCATATTTTGTTCCTCCTTAGAAAACGAGACTCAGGTTATGCTGAGATGCATGTTTGCATATATTAGATCATGTTTAAAACCCTGCGTCAAAAGCTTACCAAATTGACCCTATTTAATTTTATATCATTGTTTTCTAGTGAAGCACAACTGCATCAACATCAGTATTTAGTAAATGATAAGGATTTAGTGTTTTTATTCATGTAATAATCATCTGGACCTGTACTATAGAAAGAAATATAAGAAAACTTATATAAAATTAGCTTCCTATGCTGTGATTCGATAATCGCAATAAAGACATATAAAAAGGAATTTAAGGGAATTAATGTCCAAACAGACATCTTAAAAGAACGTAGCTAACATGTATAAGAATAATAAATTTGCAATTTATGATGAAATAAATATATTTATCTTGGTAATATCACGGAGAACTTCAAATCAGTGAAGATATTATTAAGTTATCGGCATGGAAAATTGCGGAGGCTATATGTAAATTAATTAGTGACGAGAAATATTTGAAAGATATGAAAATCTTCGTGAGCACTCTCACATTACTCCCTATTTAATGTCCAACAATGTCTAATTTTAGAAAATTTGAATTATTTCTAACTTAATTATTATGTTTTTACATAACGTTCGCTATTTACGTGTCACTTGATTGGTTTTCTATAATAGTAGGTTTGGGTTACTATTTATTATTTGATTAGTATCTAGAACTTCAACGCTGTATATAGTACATGTATATTGTAGTGTTTCGGTAAAGGAATCTAGGTGTTATGATTTTGTCATTTTTGTTGCTATGATTAGTGGTAGGTATAATTTAATATTGACTGAGCCTATGATATCTTTCTTTAGAATATCCTCTGGAGCAATTTAAGTTCTCTCCTGTAACTAATTAATAACGTAAAACAAAATTAAAGTATGCCTGTAACAATCTCCATTTTTCTCACATTACATATTTTAATTGGAAGATCGTGCTCTTTCCTTAAAATCCGTTCTTTACAGGTGTCTTGATTCTTGTTCAACACGACTTTGAAAAGTAGACTTGCACAAAACGGTAGATATTTTCACACAATTTCTGGCAATCATATCCTGAAATTAACGTCTTATTTCTTACTTCAAATATTCCCGAAGCAACAGGTTTTCATATAGTTTTTGCGACAGTGAAACAACAGCTTGGATCGACGAGACCGCTCAGCTGTCCAGATGTTTTGAATTTTGTTTGATCTCGTGTGTGATAATCCGGAGAAAACAGAAATAAAATCAATGGTATATGGTGGTGGTTCAGAAGTGTATTCTTTATAACAATGGTAATTGTGAACTTCACATCAAACAACATCTTCAATGAGTCCATGTAAAACATTTACGTATTAAATAACAAACTAGAATCTTTCGTTAATCAGGTTATTTATTATAAAAGCTCCTGAAAATCTCCTTAGCATCTACATACTGCTATGCCAAGCCTAATTACCTAGTAGTAACAAAAGAAAGAACGACAAATCTAACAAGAACTATTAACAAACTGTATATTGGTGACAAATACGTTGTTCGTGCATGAGATAAATGTATTTCTTCTTTTGCATCAACGAAGAAAAACATTGTAACAGTATTGAGGAAAGTAAGAAGGCTGGAGAATATTGATATGATTACATCTAATGAACATACATTTCTATTAAAGTAAATAAATGTAGTTACTTGGTCTTTGATGACCAGAAGTATTAATCATTGAACGACCAGTCTTATTGTCTGGTAAACTTTTAGAGGAGAAAATTAAATTTCAGCTAAACGAAAATAAACACAACCACAACGGCATGACTTGGTGTCAGTTATTGTAGCAATTGTGATGCCCTTTTCACGCATCGGTTGGTTATGGAAGTGCATTGTAGGTGACTGTGGTGTTATTTTTTGTTTTTAATATTGTGGAGTAGTTGAGGTAGTAAGACTATAGGTAATAGTTTTATTAAATATTATGATTTACTCGAGGCACTTCATAATTATATTGTTATGAAAAAATTGGTCTCGCTTTTGATATACCCGATATCAGCATTTTTTGAAAGATAATTTGGGACTATTTCTTAAAGACATGGTCATTACCTTATACGGATGAAATTAGTTGTTACGGCTGAATTTCTTCTCGTCTCTACAGTTACCATTAATGAAAGTTTCATTGTAATTCAGTTCATTAATATAGTTGTAGCCATAGCAAGAAATGTTGATAAAATATTATCACTTTATAATTCTGCATTTCATTGATCCTGTTATTTGGTTAACTTTGCGTTGCTTTCTTTTTCAAAAATTATTTTAAAATTTGCATTTCACTGTTTAAGTTTATTGTCGTCAAAAATATTTTTTTTCATTTACCCAATCTTCAAATCTCTCTACTAGTGTATTTTCTTCCACAAACACTCCTTTTCTACCATCTCATTTCAATATATTTGTCTCTCTAGCAACTAATTTTGTATTTTCCTTCGAAATTCTCCCAGTGTGGTACATCAATATATTTATTACGGTATTTACTAATTCACTGAAGCGAATTCAGTTTCAACTAGGATAACGTTGCATTTTCTTTACCTTGAGTGTGTAAAATACATCTACCTAAACACATAATTGATTATATAGACTATGCCCATAACCTACAAAAATTGTCCCTTTTGCCCAATCAAAAGAAATCAATATCTCACTGATTTTATAACAAGCTTAGCCTAATAATTTTATCTGTGTATGTTACCCATAGTTTTTCGCTTAATTACTTTCAATATTTCCTTTCTACTTCCATTTTACTACACACACACACACACACACACACACACACACACACACACACACACACACACACACACACACACACACACACACACACACACACAGATAGATATAGATATGTACATATATATACACATATATATACACACATATATACACACATATATACATATATATACATATATATATATATATATATACATACATATATATACATATATATATATATATACATACATATATATACATATATATATATATATATATATATATATATATACATACATATATATTCATATATATATACATATATATATACACACATATATGTGGATATATGTATATACATACATATATATATGAATATATAAATATATATATGTATATATATATATATGAATATATAAATATATATATGTATATATATATATATATATATATGAATATATAAATATGTATATATATATATATATGAATATATAAATATATATATGTATATATATATGAATATATAAATATATATATGTATATATATATATACATATATATATATAAATACATACATATATATAAATATATACATACATATATATATATATATATAAATATGTATATATATATATACATATATATATATAAATATATACATACATATATATATATATATAAATATATATATATATGTGTATACATATATGTAAATAGATAGATAGATATATGCATACACATACACATAATGTATATATGTATATATACATTATACATATATATGTCATGTGCAGATCTCTCATCATATTGACGCATGCGTAGACAATTGGAAGCTCACGTTCACGCTCGCTCACACAATACTCTCGCATAAATACACTCCTAAATATGTAATGCGTGGATCTATCTGCCTTCATATTCTTGCATGCGTACATACTTGCACATGCACAAACACTCACACACATATATACGGATGTGCGTGGTCCGCTCCCAAACGAAACGCCTTTGTGTAATTATAGAGAAGCGGTACGCTTCTGATATTCTAATTTCAGTTGGTCTGTCGTTAATGATTCGATATTATTTTCTTTTTCCTTATCCTTGTACCTTTCAATAGTTATTTTTACCATTTTTTTGCAATCTTCATTTCTCATCCTACGTGTCTTCCCCATCCTTCCCTATAAAATCATAATCTTTATAACGAGCATCATATACTCCATAATCTCCTTAGTAGTTGTTGATTTGAAGACACTGTGCAAGCTAGTGTGAGAAATAGGATTTGAATGTAACATTTTCTTTGTAGCAGTAGTAAATGGCGGTGACAACGGTAAGTCTCATTACTAAGAGAAGAATATAGAGAGAATACACTGAATATGGCAATGGAAGCATTTCCATTTAATTATAATATCATAAATGTTTTGATACTTAATTGTGCATAATTAATTTTACTACATATTACAAAGTTGTTGATGTTTTCTAGTATTGAAAATAGTTGCACATAATTATCTTGAAGCATTAAATACTGCGTACTGTGTAATAAATTCGAATCTTCAACGATACTTTGTATATTGGTCAACTGAAACTATGTACATTCATGAAGTGTACACACACACACACACAAACTTCTCTGTCTGTCTCTTCGGTTTCGTATCCACCCCTACCTTGGGCAACTGTCTCCTACTATAAACCAGGGCCGACCATAGCCTTTTGATTGAATTTGGTAGGCAGAATCATATATATATAAATGTAAGATGCATTGTGTCTCTCAAATAATACAGATGTACGTGGCACTCCATCGGTTACGACGATAAGAGTTCCAGTTGATCTGATCAACGCAACAGCCTGCTCGTGAAATTAACGTGCTAGTGGCTGAGCACTCCACAGACACGTGTACACTTAACGTAGTTCTCGGGAAGATTCAGCGTGACACAGAGTCTGTCAAGGCTGGCCCTTTGCAATACAGGTACAACAGATACAAGGAGAAAGAGTGAGAGAAACTTGTGGTAAAAGAATACAGCAGAGTTCACCACTACCCCCTGCCGGAGTCTCGTAGAGCTTTAGGTGTTTTCGCTCAATAAACACTCACAACGCCCGATCTGAGAATTGAAACCGCTTTCCTATGACTGCGTGTCCGCTGTCCTAACCACTGGGCCATTGCACATCCACAATAAATATGCATATGCTATGTGTGTGTGTCTGTGTGTGTATTTGTGATCACTTTAAAAATAATCGTATGATATTTACATCATAAACCGGTCCGATATTGATCAAAACAATTTTGATATTCGTAAGGCACTGGTTGATGTAACCGTAAAGTTAATTATCTCCCTTGTGTTTCTGTTTTTCTTTTTCCTAAACCTGGCTGCTCATTCAAACGTCAATTGCAGAGAACGCTGTAACTAAGCCGACTTGCAGCATTTATCAGCTTGATAAATGGTGTTTTAAATTAACATTTCGTCAAGGAAACCCTGGGTAGCTGTATTTCACAACCCTCCTTGTGACATATATGATAATTATAATGATATATATATATATATATATATATATATATAAATTAGTTCTGGTGTCGATATGTTCGATTAAAGCACTTCGAAGCGTTGCCCCAGTCTGGCTGCAGCCCAATGACTGAAACAAGTTTTTTAAAAAATCATATATTGCAAAATTGGTAGAGACAAGTAGATACTTCAATTTGATAGCATATTTACGTAGACACTAATGGAGCAAAAATATGTTTGAACTCAGATGGTCTTGCGTTATCTACATAAAGAAACATTATCTGATTCTGGACATTGATGTCGTAGGTCTACATACATTGTATTTCAATGTTCGACCTCGATAAATATTTATTGTGAGTCTGGTCATCGTAGGTTTTATAAGATAAAGCTATCGATTTTTGCTGTTTATAGTTGTAACATTTATAGTTTATAGTTGCTTATAGTTGTAGCATTTACTGAAAGTAACGCAGGATCTTAAAATATAAATTTTGAAAAATGCAGAATCATATAAACCATTCAGTTTCTTTACTTGTGTAACAATGTGCAAGTAATACATGCCAACAATGTTCACATTCGGTTGAGATTGACTTTGCCTTTCACTCTTTCAGCGTCGATAAAATAAGTACAAGTTGAATACTGGGGTCGATATAATCAACGTATCCCATCCCCACGAACATACTGGCTTTGTGCCAAAATTTGAAACGAATATATACTAACATAGAAATGATTAAAATTTTTTTAATGAAATCGATTATACAGTACCAATGTATTTGAAGATTGCAAATTTTCAAGTGAAAAATACATTCTAAATAATGAACTGCTCTAGATTTGCCAAACAGCAAGTGTATTTCTAATGCTTTATTTGCCCGAAGTGTTGCAGTGCAATGTATATTTTTAACCACTTCCCAACTTTATCAAAATGATTGTGATTTCTACAAAAGGAAATATGGCTAATGCATTCGATAAGAATCAAAGGTATTCTCTTTTTTTTTTAATGAATGATCAGCATTTCAATGAACAGTAAATTTTAATTGTTTATTTAACTTTATTAAAAATAATCAAAAATTTCGAAATGAAAAAAATCTTATATCCGAGCGAATGTTTTGAGATATTTCCCTCACGGATATGGAGTATTTTAAGCAAATCATTAATATTTTTATTTGTTTATTATTTTCATAAATTTACTGTAAGTTTTATGCAAATAATTGATTTTTTATTAAAAGCCATCGGCATAAAATCCATTTGCCATATTAACCTCTTGCTTTTCTTTTACATCCTTGGTGATCAACGGCATACAAATGATAGATTTGAGTAAAATATCGTGAAAAATGAGTAGCATGTTATTTTTTCTTTACATCGTCGTGTTGCACAATTTTCAGGGTGGAGTTTTCTTTTCGATGTAATTATAGTCATAAAAAGAACCCAACAAAACACCCGTTATAGTGAATGGAATTTAGTTATCCAATTCGTAAAACAGTGCATGGATTTTATGCCGTTTTTCTTTTTTTACTCCAATAACCTAGAATGAAAAGTGAAAAAGATTAATTGATTAGTATATTTTTAAAAACTCGTGCATTTCAAAAGATTCGTTGAAGTGTCTATTGTTTGTTCATGGAGTGTAGCTGCAGCTATGATTCCAGTTGCTCTCAGCTTTCTGTTGATCGGCGTGTAATGACTACTTAGAAAGTAACAGAATTATTTAACGACAATGAAGGGAAGCAATAGGAATATTTTAGAAAATCTTTCCAAATCCTGGGTATCTTTCTAAGGAGTCAGTCTTAAGCATTTAAAATTTTTCCTAAGTTAAAATTTACTTCTATCAATATATGTGATTTTTCTCTTTTATTTAAGTTGCTTTATCATGCACTGATAAATTATTCCTTTCCTCATAAAAATACTGTGTTAAGCATATAACACGAATATTAAACTACGTTAAATTAACAAATATATTTCTAAACCGAAACAACTGTCAGTGAATACATAGAAGCAAAACGTACAAAATGCAAAATAATTATCACATTTTACTTATATTGTTAATACATAAACTTTTTCTGTATTACATTTGAATGTAATTTGCATCTTGTGCGTAAAGAAACAAGTTTAATTATATTAGCACATTGTAAAGAATCTCTTCACCAACATATGTAATGATATATATATATATATATATATATATATATATGTATGTATGTATGTATATATATGTTACATGAAATTACATGAACATAAATAAGCTACTCAGTGCGATTACAATGAAAAGAAAGTATACCGGTATAGCTAAAGTATTTCCATAGTCAGTAGAGACATTTGTCTCTGAGTTTTTGCTTTTGCTCCAGTTGAGCTGCTCATTGAAAACTTATTCTGTTGCCTGAGGCAATCCCGTGAGCATTTAACTGGATATTCATCGCCAAACATAAAGACATTTGGTGCTAGCGAACTGCAATGTACAATATTAATAACCACTGACAGGCTGAAGAGAAAAACTGTTCTGAAATTATAGAAAGTTATCAGTGTGAAAATATGCAGTCGGTCTGAAAATATTCGAAGTCATCTGCGCAAATCTCTGTGGAAACAGAAGTCCGTTGGTCTCCTGCACTCTAGGCACAAAACGGTTTTTATAGGGAACGAGTGATTTTATTACGAAACAATCGAGAAAACCATGTCTTGCCAGGGCCTCACATTGATTGGTCGATAAATAGACAGAGAGCTCTGAAATTATAGAAGGTACACTGGTGGTGTCTGAGTATCTAGCCGTTAGGATTCGGATCACCGCTACATGTTCCCACTAATAGTTCCATGTTAGAGTTAAAGTACCAAATCAGTAATGGAACGGTAGGTCACCAGCTATCTGTGAAACTTCACTATAGGATACGAAATATTTCTACCTTTACATTATCTTATATCTAAACGGAAGTTTCAATAAATACCGCAGTCTTAGCATATGACAGCAAGCTATTCCTACTTCCTGCAAATTCATATTTCATAAGCCATCGTCGAAATTCGCTGGTCGTGAAATATTTGATAGTCTTCCTTAGCAGCATAGAGCAAAAAGACGGGATGTGTTGTTTTATAGATTGACTGCGCACGGGCGCGCACACACACACACACACATACAACATACACACACACATGCACACACAACATACACACACACATGCACACACAACATACACACACAGAAGCAGCAGAGTGAATCAATGTTCGAGAGTTTCATGCGTTGGTTCTATTTTTCCTATTGTACCAACATATATATATATATATATATATATATATATATATATATATATATATATATATATATATATATATATATACATAGACATATATACATAGACATATATACATACATACATAGACATATATACACGTATATAGCTCACGTAATACACATAGACAACCCCATATATGTATTACTTTTCATGATATTTCGTATTGCTGAACTTCATTTTGCAATTTTTAATTTCCCTCAAATACATACATCTACACCCTTTTACACGTTTCTTATGACCTTATATCATCATTATATGTACTGGAATAAAATGTCTTATTTCATTTACAACTTATTATTTGAATTATTTTAATACATACATGTGATTATTGAACATAAAAGGACGTGAATGGAACAACGTATCTCACCCAGTCACGTTTTATAAATCACTGGAAACATGATTTCGTTTGTTTTGATGTAAATTACTGACAACCGAAATTTTTATCTTCTACTAAGCCTTGTATTACTCCTCAGCTCATAAACGAGCACAAAAAACAATTGTACTATACGTGGAGTATCATCTGCACTAAAAGTTCTCATATATGCATATATTTATATATATGGAAAAAAGAAATGTATTCCCACGCAAGAAAAAACATAAGAGAATTTCTTTGGGTGTTTGAAATCGCACCTGAATCTGTAAACGTGTTGTCGTTTTTAAACTTTGTAGTAAATTTATTCACATACTAAAGTATTTTCCACCTCTTTTTGGTTATCAATGGTATAAATATATAAATAAATGATTTAGGAGAGTTTTAATTTACAAGGTAAAAAAATCGAATAATAATGTTAAATTTTTACCTTGTAACTTTTAACTCTCTTAAATCTTTTATTTATATATTTGTACGAAACTACTATAGTTTGGTATGTGAATAAATCTTTTACGAGATTTAAAAACGACTACACGCTTTTAGATTCAGGTTCACTTTCAAACCCCAAAACAAATTGTCTTGTATATATATAAATATATATATACTAGCAGTATATGTATGTGTGTGTATATATATATATATATATATATGTACACACACACACACACACTAGCAGAGGCACCCGGCGTTGCCCGGGAATGAAATCGTTCGTTGTATTTGGGAAGAGAAATACAAGATATGTTGCAGAGAAATTTGTTATTCTAAATTCAGTTTATTCTTCAATTGGGATACAATATATTCATTAATTGGGAAATCAACTCTGAATTCATAATACAAAATAATAATAATAATAATAATAGTAATAATAAAAAATGATAACACAAAATGTACCACTTTTATGGAAGGAGATAGATTCTACCACTTATATTGAAGGAAATTACGTAAGAGCTTCTAGGTAATCAACATTCTTTGTTTTTTGGTTCGGAGGATAGACAAATAAGTCTTGCAAACTACAAACCCTGTGAAAAGCAAGGCTCAATTAAATGCAAGCCAGTAGATTTCAAGGTCTGGCCTTTTGAGCTTTATTTACAGATATTGCGACGCAAAGTCTCACTGGGAATTGTGTTCGTTTGAACTCAAATGGCATGTCTGTTGGTTTGATTGGAATTCTTGGAATAAGAAAACTCTTTCCCAGAAGCACATCCAGTGATGATGGTTACTTGTATCAAATTAGTTGATAATGTCTTCACAATCAACCTTGTCCCATTGCATAATTTAGGTGGATCTAAATTTCTTAGAAGCATTATTAGGATTCCTACCTTCAGAAAAATTTTATGTGGAGGAGTTCTTGGTGGCTCAAGAGAATTAAGGAACTCTGTTGGGTAATGGACAGCTTGATTTTCATCAAGGACTGAATCAACTGATTTGTACTCCTCAACGACTGTTGGAATTTTATTTATTAATTCATGGTTAATCGTTGCTACTGTTTCATTTTTTGGAGCAAGAATTGCCTTCACACAACCATTTATATGAATTATAATTATTACTAAAGTCTGGAAATACTTTGTTCTTCAATTCAGCTGGGGAATTCACTATGATAGCAATATGAGCCAAATTGATATCACCATTCCCATCAAATTGTACCTTTTCATTTCCTAATTGCGGGAGATATGTTGAAAGCTGTTTTGCACATTATTCCCCATGTAATAAAGCTTGCACGTTAGTATTGAAGAAAAATTTCTGTACTTTATTCCATAGGTGTGAAGACTTAATGCATGCTTTTATTTCAAGTCTTGTGTGTCTCGGAATTACTGGTAATGTCTATATGAAGTCTCCTAATAAAACTAATGTAACTCATACCATAAATTTATTGTTGCCTCTGATGTCTTGTAAGGTCTTATGAAGAGCATCCATTGCGCCTCTATGTGACATGATGCATTCATCCCAAATGATAAGGTGACATTGGCACACCACTTCTGCTGAACCTAAATATTTGCTTAAGTTACAAATTGCACTGCCATTCGTGACCAGGTTTAGCAGTAATTTAAAAGCAGAATGAGCTGTTCGTCCTCCTAGGAGAATAGTGGCAGCAAAGCCTGAGAATGCTACAGCAACTGCTATTAAAAAAAAAATTGCTTTACCTTGGAGAGAAGCAATGTTGTTACAAATGTTTTACATGTGCCACCAGGTGCAACAAGAAAGAAAATTCCTCTGCTTTTTCTGGTGATTGTGGAAAGCCACACTCGCGCGCGCACACAGATACATGTATATACAATATCAAACTTCAGATGAAATGGACGTGTGTGTGTTTGCGTGGGAGAGAGAGAAAGAGAGAGAGAGAGAGCGAGAGAGTTAGTGAGTGAAGGGGTGTGTTTTCATGTATACGTACATACATAAATAAATAAGAATACATCTTTTTGTACGTATGTGTATGCGTGTGTGTGTGTGTGTGTGTGTGTGAGAGAGAGAGAGAGAGAGAGAGAGAGAGAGTGAGTGCCACTTAGACATCACACACTCTCTCTCCCTTTCTATCTCTCTCTCATACATACACGCACACTTACATACAAGAGAGATGTATGCATATGTATTTATGTATGTACGTATACATGACAACACACCCCTTCACTCACTTTCACTTTTCTCTCAGACACACACATACATAAATGTATACAAACATACATACAAAAAAAAAATGTGTGCGTGTGTGACTGACTGCAAATACATATCACTGAACACAGCACAAAAAAGTAAATAAATGAAAACTTTTACGGAAATTAAGGAAGCGTGTGTGTTCAAGCCCATATTTTTTGGACGACCCCATGTTCAATTGGAAAATTTTAATATGATATTTGAGTAATAACGAAATAAAACCTGGAGTTTGTGTGTGTGTGTGTGCGTGAGAGAGAGATGGGGGAGAGATCATTGCAAACAATGAATGAGATAAACATGAAACAAAATAATCGTATAAATAAAAACACGTTAAAAACTATCTTGTACCGAAAATTTAAATATGTGAACTTGATAAATATTTCAGTAATTTATTGTAGTTGTTTACAAAAAAAGCGAGTTAAAACTTGAAATGAAAATATTATGATAGAAAGTGAGAGACCTCGCTGTTTTTACGTCAATACCGGAAGTTGACATTAAGAAACCTTTTAAAAAAGTAAATGATAAATATAAATCAATATTATTTATTTTTGATAAAAATATTAACTGACGACCCTATTAGGTATCCGAGGTCAAATTATTCATGCATCCCACCTATGGAAGCAATTCGTGCAGCAGTTTTCACGTGAAAAGCGCGCGCACACACACACACAGAGACGCACGCACACACACACACGCACGCACACGCACACGCACACACACACACGTCTATTTATATAGTAAGGGATATATTTATCGTTTTTGTCAATTTATGCATGTGTCTATGTATATGTATGTATATATGTATACAAGTAAACGTATATGTAAAATATATGCGCACATATACATATATACTTTCAGCAATTTGTTTCTTACAGCATGCTACTTGAAATATGAATAATTCTATTTCAATACAATACTTCACAGGTTCTGGCTTATTATAATAGCAATTCTCTGGTGATGATGGTATTGAAACATTATACTTTGAAACAATATTTTCAAAATGCTGTAACCTGTTATTTGAAGGTATGATTTTGTTACGGTACACACTCCATTTTCATCTTCAGATATGAGGTAGTGTTTATCCCTAATGACTGTTGGGGTAAAAGTAGTTGGCTGCAGAATGTTATATGCCAAGATACATTTTTCTAAGGTTCTCGGTAAAGCAATGCCGAACGGAACGAAGCGCACATTTCGTTTGAAAACCGAGTATCTTGAAATACTATTTGATTTTTAATTATCTTTGACTTACTTCAGTTATCTGACTACAGCCATCACCCTGAAGGGCTTTATGCATACAAATCGACCTCAGCATTTATGTTTTAAGCCTAGTACTTATTTCATCAGTCTCTTAGCCAAACCAGTAGGTTACTGGTATATAAGCACACCAACACCGGTTGTCAAGTGATGGTGGGGATCAAATACATAAGCACATACATATATATTTATATACATCGACGTCTCTCTTTCAGTTTCCTTCCACCAAATCCACTCATAAGGCTTTGGTCGGCCTGTGGCTATAGTAGAAGGCACTTGCTCAAGGTACCACGCAGTGAGACTGAACCCGGAACCATGTGGTTGGGAAGCAAGCTTATTGCCACACAGCCACACATGTATAAGTTATTCAGTTATCCGTAACACGTCCGATAAGAAAATAATTCGTGAAATGCAATTTTGAAAGATTATTAACAATGAAATAATGAAAATAATGTTAACGGAGACCCTGATATTTCATTTATGCGAAATAGTAAGATCAGTTGTGCTCAAAGCATTAAGTATCACTACATTCTTTCGGGGTCGATAAAACAAAGTACCATTTAAAGATTAGGGTCAATGCAGTCAACTAAACTCCATTCCGCAATGTTGCAGAATTAGTGTTAACGTCAATATTATTATGATTGGAGTAAGGCAGCGAGCTGGCAGAATTGTTAGCACGTCGGGCGAAATGCTTAGCGGCATTCCGTCCGTCTTTACGTTCTGAGTTTAAATCCTACCGAGGTCGACTTTCTCTTTTACACATTTCGGAGTCGATAATATAAGTACCAATTCAACCCTGGGGTCTATGTAATCGACTAATCCCCTGTCCCTAAGTTGCTGGCATTGTACCAACATTTGAAATCAATGATATTATTACTGTAGATGGAAAGCAATATAATACAAATGCAAGAAAAATACAAAAAAAAGAGATGAAAGATAGAAATATATTGACTAAGTGAGAAAGAAACAGAGAGAGAGAGAGAGAGAGAGATGTTGAAACTATTCAATTTCAAAATTGCAAGAAATTGTGAACCGTTGAGTAACTTGATAGACTCGAACCCTCTTTCTAAAAGACATTATGTAATTAATATAACAGGAATTAAATAATTAAAGTAATGCCTTTTCGTTCAAAATTCCTTTTTGTGGTTTTCAACTCTTTCTTTTAAATTTATGGATAGATGGCTTATGGAATCATACACTAAATCCTAAATGTATTGGGTTACAAAAATGAACAATGTTGAAAAATTTATAATCAATAAACAACATATTAATTGCTATGTTATCAAGTATTTTAATTGATGTAAACATCCTGGGGTATTACAAGTTGTATTATGGTTCAATAATTTAAAGTATGCTAAGGTAAGCGAATTGTGTGTTATTCAACATTGATCACACTTGAATGAATATTAAACTGCCACCGCCATGATGTATTCACGAATGTTCTGCTGTAGACAAATCGATAGACGGCCTATCATATGGATTCATGCAATCTATCAAAAAGTAATAAAAAAGGGACATGTCAATTCTATTTAACGAATAGAAATCCTATACTTTTATTGTTCTAATGAGACTAGGGAAGCCATGTTAAAGCGTCGTCTATTTAATCGCTCTTGCATTCAAGTAGTATGCAATTGCTCCTCCTCTGTCTCCTCTTCATCTTCATCGATATTATTATTATTATTATTATTATTATTATTATCATTATTATTATTAAGGCGAGGAGCTGAGAGAATCGGTAGCACGCCGGGCGAAATACTTAACTGTATTTCGCTCGTCGTTACATTTTGAGTTCAAATTCCGCCGAGGTCATCTTTGCCTTTCATCCTTTCGGGGTTGATAAATTAAATACCAGTTACGTACTGGGGTTGATGTAATCGACTAGTCCCCTCCCTCCAAATTCCAGGTCTTGCGCCTATAGTAGATGGGGTTATTGTTATTATCATTATTATTGAGTTCAAATTCCACCGAGGTCGATTTTTGCCTGTTATCCTTTCGGAGTCGATAAATTAAGCAGCTGTGAAATACTGGGGTCGATATAATCGATTAGTCCTCTTCCCCCAAATTTTGGACCTTGTGTTTATAGAAGAAAGGATTATTAATAGTAGTAGTATTGTTAAGGCGACGAACTGACAGAAATGTTAGCAAGCTGGACAAAAGGCTTAGTGTTATTTCTTCCGTCTTTATGTTCTAAGTTCAAATTCTACCGAGGTCGACTTTACCTTTCATCCTTTCGGATAAATTAAATGCCAGTGAAACACTGGGGTCGATATAATCTACTATCTTCCTCCCCCAAAATTTCAGGCCTAGTGCCTACAGTAGAAAGAATTATTATCATCATCATCATCATCATCATCATCATCATCATCATCATCATCATCATTATTATTATTATTAAGGCGCTGTGCTAGCAGAATCTTATAGCATCGGACAAAATGCTTAGCTGGCTTTTCATGTTTTGGTTTCAAGTTTCGCCAAAGTCAGCTTTGCGTTTCATCCTCTCGGAATCGATAAAACAAAGTAACTCTCAAGCACTGAGATCAATGTAATCAACTAAACCCTCTCACTGAAATTGCTGTCCTCGTGCCAAAATTTAAAACACTTATTGTCGTTATCACCATTATAATAATTATTATAATAATAGGACAATGACAGAAATTACGTGTTCGATCTTGGTGCCGTAAAATTTCTGAAATTTTCAGTATTTACACCTCAGCTTGGACTTGTTTGGTTAAAATTTTTTGGTCACCTCTACAGAATAATATTACTGCTTCTTCCTGTCTTTCGTTTTGCTTCCACCCGCATAGGGTGGGGTAATTATCTGGTTTTACATCTTGTATTGTGAAATTGTCTCATTTGAAAAAGCAACAACTCAAAAACCTCAAAAAAAAAAAGCAGAACATGAAAATTTGTGTAGAAATAATGATATTCACCACTCAGGAATGTAACGCTGAAGGTGTGAAAGAGTGGTTAATTGAAAAACAGAGAAGTGGAGCGATGAATGTGTTAAGCGAATGCCTGACTAGAAACACTACTGTCGTTACCATGGTAATGCCAGACAACGTCAGAGAAACAAAAAAACCGGTGCTGTTTTTGATTGTGAAGGGGAAAACCATCAATAACAACGGCAGAAGCAGCAGTAACAACTAAAACAGCTATGATATCGACAAGGATAACACCCAAGAAACCAGAATGAAAACTTCGTTTTCAGCTATAACTAACCGTGAATGTATTTAAACAGTTTCTCGATCGCATGGAAAAATATGTTAAAATATATAAATGCAATATTACGCGCTTGAGATTCATAAAGTTTCTAATCCAGAAAAATCAAACACATCGTTTATAAATGTATAACTAGAAACGAAAGAAAGCTACAGTATCGCAGTTCAGCACATGTAGAAAAATGATTAGAGGTAGAGTGGTCATTTGTAGGATACATTACAAGAAGTAACCAATACGGGACACTTGTTGCCGACAGGCAAAGTCGACCTCGTGGAATTTGAACTCAGTAGTTAGGCCAAGACTCTGGTTACTATCATTTGCAAGTCTCAAGATTTTATTGCAATCCCACTTTACTTGAGAAGACGAGTCGCCAACGTTCCACTTCACAGTAACGAGGCCAGGATGGTGGTAATGATGGAGGAGCACGACGGGAATGTTGCACTCAACTCAGTTGCCTACAACAATATAGCATGTATGTCTCTGGAGTTCGAGTCGTTACGATCACCTGGAATCTCGGACCATTTCCTGTTCAAGAGAGAAAGTCACAAAGTCACAAAATCCCAAAACATGCCCCGGAACACTTTCTGCCCAATGGAAGAGCAGAAGAGCAGAGCGCCTACGAGCATTACTGCTACCCAAACCTCTAGAATCAAAACAACAGAAGCAGTGACAGCAAAAGAATAAAAGTTTCCTCATCATACATACAGAGAGGAGCTTACGAGCAAGTCTCCCAACCAAGGCCACCAATTTGAACAAGAATGACCAGAACGAGAACAACAACAATATTAACACTTACGACATAAACAAAAAAAGACAGACGAAACAATATCAGTTCCACGTTCTCTTTGACCTCGGACTTAGAGGAGGCGACACGAAAACGTCCTACTAACGCATTTTAGAAATGCCGCCAAAAGGGAAGAGAGATTGGACGGACGAGTCGGTTAGCTTGACCACTAAAATCAAAGCAGTCAGCAGAGTAAGTTTAAACAATACCCACAAAGACGCAGACAAAATGTCAGACTGACTTGTATACGAACAACCACAGCGTTAACGACTGCAGCGAGAACAGAAATAATAGTAGCAACCAAAATCATAGAATATACCTAAGAAAAAGAAAAGAAAAAAAAAATCAGTGACATAAGAAAAGAATACAAGTAGCAGAACGACTGTTAGAGACGATCAGCAACATTATGAAGATGAACAACATCAGCCATAGTAAGAGAAAGCGATACCGTTAAAGAAAAGAAAAGGAACCAAGAGTAGAAACGAAAGCAGTAGCAACGGAACATTTCCTTAGACCCGGATGTTAAGCCGGTGGTCCCAGAGGTTAGTATAGCGACAGTACCACCGAATTAGTAGCTACCCCCTCCCAGTTGGAGAGAGAACCGGCTCGATTTCTATAGATGTCTAGAGACATTTTTAGGAACATCTCACTCATTAGTATTTGTAGGTGATTGGAATGGCATTTTGGACGTTTTTATGTGGCACAACGCAAACGTTACTCCTTTTCTCTTGAGTAATTTCTATACGCTTGACAAATTTTCTCCTTCTAAACCCATTCACAGCTCTTACTTCTAAAATCTTGATTTTTTTTAATGATTGATCAAGAACTCTGAATAGATTCTACGCTGTTATGTCTATTATATAAGATGGTACTGACAACTCTATTAGCAATGTCATTCCGGCACATCTAAAGCAATATATATATATATATATATATATATATATATATATATATATATATATATATATGTATATCTGTGTATATATATATATATATATATATATATATATATATATATCTGTGTATATATATATATATATATATCTGTGTATATATATATATATATATATATATATATATATATATATATATATATATATATATATATATATATATATATATATATATCTGTATATATATATATATATATATATATATATATATATATATATATATATATATATATATATCTGTATATATATATATATATATATATATATATATATATATATATATATATATATATATATATATATATACCTGTGTATATATCTATGTATGTTTGTTTGTATGTATATATATGATAATATCTGTTTCTGAAACTTAACACTTTTACCTCAATGACTTATGCATAATTTTCCATTCACTCGCACAACCATTGCACCGAGCATTTCTTCAGCTTCTAAAGTAAATATACAATTTCTGGTTTCTTTTTAACGGAACACTACTTTTTCTGATCTCATTCTTCCAAGTTGTTCTGAACCATTAGCACTATGGCACACAATCTTTTCATTTTGTTAACTTGATACATCTTATATATTGCTGCCTCCGCTATTTCCATTTGCTTTATCATGCGCAACGTTTCATCATTTGTTTACCTGCAGCAAGCATCTATCTGATTATCATCGTATCATTCTATCCAACAACTCTAGACGTATGCTAAATATCATCACAAACAAGCAGCTGCAGTTTGTGTTATTCATTACAACTCATTAATCTATTGTATTGTGGTTATTTCTGACTAAAAGTATAGGAATTCTTCTTCTTCTTCTTCTACTTTTCTTCTTCTTCTTCTTCCTCTTCTTTTTCTTCCTCTTCTTCTTCTTCTTCTTCTGTAATATCATTTGTCCTTATTGTAGCTGTAGTAGTAAGTAGTGTTAATAGTTGAAGCATCGGTGGTGGTGGTAGTAGTAGTAGTAGTAGTAGTAGTATGTAGCCGTTGTTGTTTTAGTGACGTTGTCATCGTTATGCTTGCTGTGTCTGGCTGTGTTACAAACTTATCCGACACTTTTAGCCTCTTTGACTTTACAGCTAAAGAAAAATATTCTTCTGAGGATAATTTTCAACTCTTGGAAATTGTTGTCTACCTATATATTGCGTATATTGAGATCTGTCATTTTTTGGATATGATTTTATTTGTTTGTTAGGCTGCTTTTCTGAAAAGAAAAAAAATGCTCCTTAAAAATGTGAACGTCAACGTAACATGAAGAATAAATGAAATACGTAAAAAAAAAAAAAAAGAATGAAAAAGTATACTTGTATTTCACATATCCAAGCAATGTACATAAAAAACGTAATGATACTTTTGATTTGTTAGCAACAAACCAAAGTGCATATCTAAAAACACCGGAAGCAACAACAATAGCTAATGATGCTAATGGTGATGTCTCTTGCGGTGTTTAAGTTTGAACTATGGGGAAGCACACTTGGTTTGAAAACTGAGAGCAAATCAAAATGCCAAGCTGTTTTGTCATAGACTAATTCACATGTTTGTCACTCTGCGTGATATATCGCGTTGAAAATGAGGATCGCAATGAAATATATTGGCGATTCACTTAAACCTTTGTGGTACAGTTTTGTTAGCATTATGCCTTTCCTGTAAATATTTAAGTCTGACGTAACTTCCAATGCAAAATAGTGTAGAATGCACATGACTTACACGAAACATTAATCTTAATTTACGGTAAAACTCCTACATATTATTTTCTACCGCTGTATACTACTAAACATCATGTCTCAAGGTCGGCTGAATTTCAAGTGATCCATGCCAATATTAGGATGTTTTGTACCGAATGCTTTTTCGATGTTTGAGTCCAGAGAAAGGCACTTCGCCTGTTATTTTGCAGGCCTTCCGAGATCAGCTAGCGCGGTCGATGCTGTTAAGGTTCCTCTTGAGTTGTTGAAATTTGATGCCTGCGAGGAAAAAAAAAAACATACGAGATGGTAGTTTTGAAGGTTCATGTTCTAGGAAAGAAGAACTGGAAGAAGGGGTCAGTATGAGCCCGAAGGCGAGTGAAAAGAATATAGTGAGAGATAGGTAGTATAAAACTGTTGGAGCGCCTTCCACCCCAGTGGTTTGAAATGATACAGGGTAGCAGTTGTGAAATATATAGATATGCCGTGGGTAGTCTCGATACAGCAGTAGTCACGTAACCCAATGTATATAGAGACAGTTGTTGTCTCGTAGAGGTTTAGCTTGGACGTGAAAAAGTGCTCAGGATTTTTTGAAGTACCTGTGTATGTACCGGCGAAGAATATACCCAAGGAATGAAATTAGTTGATTTACAGAGTTGGGGTTTATAAAACAGTCGGTTTTTGCACTGTTTGTATTAATGTCTTGAATGAGAGCCAAGAAAAGTTTGAGCGTAGAGAGGAGTAATGTGAGAAAGATGTTTTCAAATAGAGCTGTTGGGGTTTCTAGGGGTTCTTAGAGCGTTTTATATATATATATATATATATATATATATATATATATTAACATAGGGTAAAAATAATATATATATATATATATATATATATATATATTTAGAGGAATGACGGAGAGTGCCTGAATAAGTGAAAATATTCGTTGCTGATATATAGGTGGATGAGGTATATTCTAGCGACAATGCAATCTACATGTGTGTGCCTACAATATTTCGAAGCAATGTTTTAACGTTGAACAGAAACGAAGTATCGATAAGTGTAGAGAAACGTGTCTTAGAGCGATACAGAAAGTGATGTTTGAGTGTTAATAAAGGTTCTTTTATGGGTTCTAGATTAGTCATACATGTTAAATGAAGACATAGGAAAATTAACGCCTTGTTTAGGGTTGCTTTTAAGGAAGAATAGGATAATTCATGTTTTATGGGCTCATTTTAAATTTAGCAGGAGGAAATTTGCACGAGAAAATTGCAATAGAGCAAACTTAGTAAATGACATTCATGTGGCAAGAGGTGGTGTTCAAATCGATGATGTGATATGTTCCACCACACTAAAAAAGAAAGTATACTAGTTTACATATGCATGTTCTAATACAGTGTCCTAGCATGTGTTTTTGGCCTGCCTGTGTGTGTTTTAATTGACCACCCATTTCTCAAAGTTAACGTTACTTAGCCTACAGCAAATATACGACTATAACGTGATCGCTGTGCAAACGAATATACACGACGATATGATATTCTTCGAAACATAAAAGAGCTGTCTACTGTGAGCAAAAATACTGGCCACTTATTTTGTAGAGCTTTTATAGGATTTAGTTCCGAGATGCATGTACATAGGGGACCAATTTACTGATAATACTTTTAATTTAATGGTAACTGTTACCACTGAAATGTTCGTGTGTCTTTGATTCAATTAAAGATGACACTTATTAGAGTCGGAATTATGTGTTGTTAGTGTTGGTTTGAAGAAGCTTCCTAATTCATTATTAATAGGTAGACTTTCAGCATTGTCACAAGCCAATGGTGAGGAATGATTAGAAATTTTTTCTAACATTAATCAGTTCAAGAAATATTAGTTCTGTTTTGTATCTAACACTATGTTGTTGATTGATGCGAACTTTCAAATTCTTTTCATAGAAATTTTCAAGAGATCCTTTTTATCGCACACGCACGAGCACGTGCGTACACACAAACAAACACACATACACACACACACATACATGCACACACGAGGGTGCGTACACACACTCATACGCGCGCACACACATATACACGCAAGAATATGATATTTAGGACTTTTATAGATGACAACCAAGCAAGTAATGAACCAGTAATTTGCAGTAACATGCATTACAATTTCTAGGTCACATTTTTTTTAGACAACCGGGTATGCGTTGTAAAGCGTGGTTAGGCATAATGAGATCTCAGCATTGCTGGTGTTATTTCTAGATATCTATTTTAGGTTTTTCTCATTTCTCAAGCTCATTGTATAGAGCATGTTTTTCAATTTCTTTTGCTTTCGAAATTGCCTCTAGTTCTTTCGTTGGCTTTCTATCTCATGCTTCGTTGTTACCACGTATCATTGTATATAATTTTTGGGGATTATGTTCGAATGTGTAATTTTGTTATTATCATTTTCCCCTAAATCAACGCTTTTTAATGTATTTAGGCAGTTATTCACTTTTAAGGATTCCATACCAATCATCTGATATTAATTCCTATTTCATTTGTATGCGATATATTACATCACTATTCACATTACACAGTGAAAAAATATCACTTCTAGATATAACAGAGAAGGATTAAAGATGTGTTGCTTGCTTCAAATATACGATTTAGGATATCATAGTTATTGCAGTTGTTACCACTTTTCTGGTTTACACAGGTAGAATAAATTCATTACGTATCGTAATTTTGTGGGTGTTTAAGATACTAAATTATAAGAAATAATTTTTCAACCGTTAAGTTTGTCAAGCTCTGCAGTGAAGTAATTTTTTGTTCTCTACTATATAGTGAAATTTTCAATGTCTGTTTTCAATGGCGTGTATGAAGCTGATTTATGTCCTTTAGAGCTGTCAGGATGAGATGTAGATCTACTACAAAGCTAACAGAATGTATGCATCTCTGTGTATATCCGGTGTCAGTTATGCGCGTTTCCAGAAAACAAACGTGTGTAGAAGTGTATAGTTTGTAAACTAGTTTCAAAGCAAACCAATGTAAAGGAACGCTTCTCGTTATCTATGTACGTAACTTCCTCTTTTAACATATCAATTCAAATTCTAGCGACGTCCAGTTAGCTTTTCTACCCATTCGAGGTCGATAAAATAAGTACCAGTCAAGTTCAACAGAATCGATAATTCTTTCTGTAATATAATACAAGTGCCGTTAGAATTCCTTATAATCGTTATCATGATTCGAAAAATTCACAAGGTTTTCTGCCTCGAAAGAAGAATAACGTCTATCTCGATTTAGCTGCGCTGTCTACACAGTTTGGAATGACTGTACACGTTTAGGGGTTTGTTGCTTTCCGTACAACACGTTTTGTTTTACAACTCATCACTTTAACTGTGATACGGTTCTAGATGAGGCAGTGATAGAGGTTCAGTGTTTGGTATCCAGAATGTTGTCGAGCGCTCATTCCATTCTGCTTGGTGGAAATATGTTCAACGGAAATTCGGTTCTAGCATTCCAAAGAGATTTCGAGGAGGTAATAGGAGTCGATAGCCGATGGCCTAGGAACGACTTTACGTGACGATTAAGACAGTTTGAGAAATCACTTTTGAAGGACATTAACTGGAATATGGACAGTTACAAAAACTCGTTGGATAGGCTGTTTGTCAGTATTGCTGTGGAAGAGAGATTGAACGTTCAGGACAAAATACACAGGTATAGGATTGCTGAAAGAATCGATCTACAGGAATCTTTTGAAAGAAATGTTGGCTTGTCGCACTCTGCTCGACATATACTTCGAATGAAGTTGTGCGTGAACGCAGGAGAAATGTTTTCACATAAGATTTGAATTCTCTAGGTAAGCCCTCAAATTCTTCAATTGCCACTTGCTGGATGGGATAAGTAGAAAAAAAGCGCTACCATCCAGTATATGCTATTAAAAAAATGCATGAGACTGGCGATATTACCGAGGCTAAATGGGATTATGCAGCTACAAACAGGTAGAAAATGGACACACTTGCTTTTGATGTATCAGAGTTACTGAGACTTCGCGTGAGTGCTTTCGAATTGCACTCGGAGATTGTGCCACGCTATTGCAAATTCATTCGTGATGACATTTTTTATTGTGCGTTGTCTTGTTTGTGTTGCTTCCATGAATATTTTCTTACTTGCTGTAAAACCCCTGCTGTTTTGGTATTTCGATCTTGTAATGTGACCAACATCTTGTAAGTAATAAAAATTAACATCAATACTACAGATTTGTGGATTGGTAAGATCGTTAGAGCGTCAAAAGATTTTGCAGTATTTCTTCCGACTATCTACTTTCTGAGTTGAAATCCCGTCATGTTCAACTTTACCTTTCATTCTTTCAGGGTCGATAGAGTAAAGTACCAGTAAAGCATTGGGATCGATATAATGGCCTAACACGTTCCCTCTAAAATTGCTTGCCATTTGTCTAAATCAGAAATTATTTTTATAAGGCAGTGAGCTGGCAGAATCATTAGCACATCGAGTAAAATGTTTAGCGATTTTTCTTCCGGCCATTTACGTTCTGATTTCAAATACTTTCGATTTTTAGTTTTCCTTTCATTCATTCGCGTTTGATAAACGAAAGTACCAGTCATGTGCAGGGATCAGTGTAATCGACTTAATCCTTCCCTCTAAAACATCTTACTTTGTGCCAATATTTGAAACAATTCTGATTACTATTTTGGCTGCTGACATTCCATTTTATTATCATCATGATTACTGCAACAATCGTTTATTGTCTTTATTTTTTTAGCCTTGTAATCACTTCATTCTGACGCACGATCTTTAACATTGTTTTATTCTATATTTTTATGCTGTTTTTATTCGATAGAACTGTACCTCTTTTTGGCTTTTCATTTATCATATATCAGCATTCTGTCTCCTTCAACAATCTCTTGACAACACTAACAGGATTTAGTAATGGCGTGTGTCTGAATATAAAAATGTGACGTTACTTGTGTGTACGTATGCCTGTAGGTTAGTACGTGGCTGTGTATGCGTATACTGACGAGTATTGCACGAGAGTGTTTGTATTTGTTTGTGAGTACCTTTGCCTATGTGTATGTACATACGGTTTCTCGCGTGTAGTCAGTATATGGATGGTCTCCTATCTTCTGAAGCGTCTACAATTACCTTCGAGCGTGCGCGGTTTTGGTTTCGTGTGTGTGTGTGTGTCTATACGTGTTTCTACACATCTGCATTTTTTTTATTATTAGTTTCCTCGCTCTCTTTTTCTCTTTGCTGTTTCTTCCACGTTTTAACATTTTCATTTCTGCCTTACTCCTTTATCTCGCCTTCTTTTTTTCTTTACTTCTTCCACTTCCTCCGACAGAACACAGCAAAACGCTCACTGTAGACCAAACCAGGGGAATTTGTATTTTGAGGAATTTTCATTCCCAATTTTATCGTTCCATGTTTTGTCTCACCAACTTCCTCCATAGGATGATGACGTTTTTTCACACCGTCTACTTTGACATGTTTGAGGAAGTGAGTATGCGACAAGGAAACTTCAGAATAAGTTGGCCCTGGAATAGGCGCGATTGTGTGGTAAGAAGCTTGCTTCCCAACCACACAGTTCCGGTTCCGGTCCAACTGCGTGGCATCTTAGGCAAGTGTCATCTACTATTGCTTCGGGTTGACCAAACCATTGTGAGTGGACTTGGTAGATGGCAATTGAAAATAAGCCCATGGTATATATATATATATATATATATATATTAGAAGAATTATATATTAGAAAAAATAAAGTACTCAGATATATGGATGGTTGTACATTTACAGATTTTTATTAATAACTCACGTGTTTTTATGAATTAGCGATTGCATCTATTCTTGTAGCTTCTCCAGATATGTATGTATGTATGTCTGTGTTTGGCAAAAATGATCGATAAAATAAGTCCTGGGTTCGATTTCTTCGACTAAAGGCGGTGCTCCAGCGTGGCTGCAGTCAAATGACTGAAACAAGTGAAAGAATAAAAGAAAATGAACTACGACATCAATATTTATATATTTATGCATATATATTTACATATATGCGCGCGTGTGTGCGTTTATGTGTGTTTATGTGTGTGTGTGTGTGTGTGTTTGAGTGAAAATATATTCTTATATGTTACTTTATATATATATGCTTATGGATATGTATACATGTACATTTTATATATAAACATATTTTATGTATGTGTGTACATACACGCATATATATATATATATATATATATATATATATATATATGGTTGTTTGTGTATGTACTTATTTGCCTCCTATTGTACAAAAATCTTATATCTATCTATCTATCTATCTATCTATCTATCTATAACACAGTTTTGTATAATATGTAAATACAGGGAAGGTTGCATATACGCACGTATACACACAACCACACACACACACACCACACCAGACACACACATACATATATAAGTATATCACCGCACCACGTGATGCCCAAACTATCAGATGTTATTACACATTGTTGGTCACAATGCACTCTGAATCGCTTTAGCCGCGGAATGACGCTGCCACTCTGGCTAGGCGAGCGGGCCATCGTCCCCTCTCACACTATAATCGGAAATTAGATTGGAGTAACGTGAAATGAACCCTGCCCGGTTTGGAAATCGAACACATGACGTAGCGATCGTGAGGGTGGCAGTCTAACCACAAAGCTACGAGTCTTGACAATATATAACTAGTCAATATTTCATATATCCGAAAAAGAACACCCAAAAACATTGAACAGTAATGTGTAGTGTGTGTGTGTGTGTGTGTGTGTGTGTGTGTGTGTGTGTGTGTGTGTGTGTGTGTGTGTGTGTGTGCGTAAAATTTTTATATAATTATATATTGGGGAAAATCATTATGTCAATGCCATATTTGCTAGGATTGCATGATGATTTAAAATCCAAACATAGAAACAGCATAACGAATGTGTAAGAATGCTTATCTTTCTTTTCTGAATGTGACTTAATATGCCTCGTGTGTGGCTAATACAAATAAAATATCTTACATGTTTTAAAACAACAAAGGTGCATATTCGAATATACAAATAAGAGAGACAAAACTGAAATTACATACAAATGTTTCTAGCATTCCACTTTGGTGTATAAATTATCCAACATAGATATTGAACTAGGTAATATAGAAAATATATTTATGTAAGACTGCCTAAGAAAATCCCGATCTTGAATACATATGCATGAGACGTATTCAAATAGGCCACCTTTGAAACGAAATTGGTGTTTGCATTGTGTACTGGAAGCAAAATTGATTATCACTTATATTATTATATAGCTTGTATGCATGTTACCGCTGAATTTACTATGTAATCCATGTGTAGTTAAATTTCATAACGGAACGCACAGCGTAGATGTGGTAAAATGTTAAACGAATTTCTAAGCGCCAGTGTTTACACGTGGCTGAAATAATGTTTGATATTTTGCGTCTTTCATTCCCGAAAATATTGTAATCACAATTTTACATTTCCTTATTTTTGTTTATGTAATCTAACTTGGTTGTTAGCTACATATATCCCCTTTGAATACCATGTAAGTCAGTTCACAAAATGTTTACGTAACATTATTTATCACTAAAACTTCCAAAGTCAAAACATTGCCAAATCGTTTCAGAAAATCCAATTTTAGCTGTCATGGTAGACTGCAAGTTTTATAAGTTCACTGTTAACAGGAATAGAAGCTGTGTTGAGTTATATGTTTATTTAAATTATATATATATATATATATATATATATATATATATATATATATATATATATATATATATATATATATATATAACGAGAGTAAGTGACACGAATAGAGTAAACAGAAACGCAAAAGTGATCCTCGGAAACAAGAAACCTACCAGTTAAAAATATCTTTCTGATAATATAAATTATCAACCCTAAACCAGAGGTTGATATGTTAGGCATTGTAGCAAATATTGATACTGTATTACGCTGTTCTCTGTTTACACTAACTACATAATAAAACATGGTACAAACACGTGTGGTGTTGACACTTGCCTGCATCTTTCAAGCGTTTTTATGACTGAAGTGGAATAAAACAGGAAGCGGTAATAAATAACGTGACAAAATTTAAGAACTTTTGTTCGGGTCTATTGTTTGACATTATTACAGTATAAAATTTGCAAATGATAAAATTAAATAGCAATTACTACTTTTGATATTTTAATCCTGTATCCCTCCAGCTGCTGTCGAACAAATCACTTCATTTTCTGTATATCTGCGTAAGTAACGATGGCCACAGATATCTTCATATCTTTCATTATATATATATATAAAATAAGAGTGGCTTCTTAGAAATTTTTCAACCAAAAGGCCAAAAACATGTACGTCACTAAAGTGACTAAGGGCGCTAGACAGCATTAGAATCGTTAGAAATAGGAGTCAAAACAACTCATAGCTATGATAAACATGATCTTAATGACTGACAGCACACATACATTCATAAATTCATATTCACGCACACATACGCTAATACATTCAGACACAAGCACACACACACATACACATACACACACTTATATATATATTTTATATTTCACGGCTGCCACTTGCAATGCGGGCGGTATGGTTTTACTTGTGACAAAGCCATTACAATTTGTATAACGTGTCCTGTTAGTCGCGAGAAAATGCGGACTCCATCATGCTCTTCCAATGTTTTACTCAGCCGAACATCTAAGATGTTACACATTGTGGACAAGTGGGAAGCACCGAAATAAGTATCACAATGAACTGTATTCTATTCTCTGCTAAATTTGAAAATCTCTCAGCAGCATGTACATTAAGTATGACGGCTCGGATAATGTGTCACTATGGGCGCAGTACGAATTAGTATTGCTCACTAAAGTTATTCAAGCATTAATATGCGAGCATGTATGCGTATACATATTTGTGGGTTGGGTACGTTGATTATACAGACTGTGGTACAATACGTATATGTGCCACCTACAAGTAGAACAGCTGAGAGCGGCTATTGAGCCAGAAACAATGATCCACGACTGTCCTCTTATCTCTAGATTATACACCTGCCCTATCTCTTAGTGGTATGTTAACTTAGAATAATTCTTGATTCTTGGGAATATCGTTCCTTCTGAAATGAATCTGGTTTTAAATGCCATTTGGTAATATAATATATCTGCTAGAGCCGGAGAAAAAGTTTAGTAAATGAAGAATTTGTAATTTGTTATTTAAAATACTTGTATTTGTCTATGCACTGGCCAATTTAAGTTATTTTTCTTAGCTATGATTAGCATAATTTATGAGAAAACTAATCATGTTTGTCAGCGTTGGTTTCAATATAGGAGGAGGTTGTAGTATTGGGACTGTCATATATGTTGTGCAGACGTGTGTTCAGTTGCATGAAATGTGTGGTGGAGCGTTAGTATGTGAATATCTATGTGGTAGGATTTCTTTTGGTACTTCTGTGTCAGCATATGTATTATTCAGGTGCAATGTTTCCTTGGAAAAACTACTTGATGATGTATGTAATGTGGTTGAGTACATGCGTTGTTTGGGAAGTGTGTGTATGAGTCTAAATAGTATGTATTAGAGAAATATTGCGTGTTGCGTATGATCTATCGTATGTCAACGATGTAACTAGGATTAATTTTTAATAAAAGTTATTTTCTAATACCTTTTTCAGATTTACAGTGATATATTAAAATATTTATGATACGAGCATTTAGCGTTAAAACTGTTCACCTAGATTTTTTATACATTTATTGCAATATATACACTGTGTATATAATGCAATAATACATACACCCTATATATTATTTTGTATATAACAGAAAATAACATTTATGTCTGTACTCTAACACGAATACGCCGAGTATATAGAACTGATAATATAAGCATCCATAGTTGGAAACGAATTAGAGGACATGTGCACAATTCTATATTCTGCAAGGTATAGATGAATCGTAGCTTCAAAATAAAATCAATATTCATCGATGAAACCTTTGAGATTTTCGTTACTCACTCTGTATTTGTGTAAAATCGTACATATTTGCGTTCGTTACATTCTAGAACTATGGAGACAAGGTGTGAAAGGATTTTTGTAATGAAAATATTTTCAATATTCTCTAAAGTACACGTCTTGATATATCTCATTACTATTTTCGAAATTTGTTTTTGAAACAAGACAAAAAAAAAAAAGAGGGCTTCAATGCAAATAACTCTTTAAAGTATGCGAAGTCAACATTTAACAAAACTGATCATAACATTAATCCAGTAATAAAAGCTCTTTATCTCCGAAATCTGAAGATTGTCTTTGGTTTTATTTCTCTCTCTCTTGTTCTTTTGTTTACCCGATCAATGGTTTCTCTTCACTGAGTACAATTATTCTGCATATAAAGAATATGCTACTAATACTCTGTAACAACATTTCATCATATTTTCATGCATTCGATTAGTTTGTGAATCTGGCATCATAACTGGCATTTGGTGAATATTGTAAATATAATGTGTGATGTAAAGAATTTTGAGAAATGACGGAAAGTAGTTAAAATACTTTTAAGAAAGGAAAAGATCAGACGTTATAGAAAACACAAAAGAAAAAACGCATATAACTATAAATATAATATATTTTAAAGATAATGATACATTCTAAAAAAAGCAATGGTGTTCAAATTATGCGAATAAAAGAAAGAAGTTGCCAATAGATTTATAAAAGCCAAAATGTAAAACATCTTCAACTCTTTCTTGGTATCAGCATTAAATTAAGCACTTTAGTAGTGAAAAACAAGGAATTTGTAAAATGAATATTGACTTGCTTGTGTTTCTGTCTAGTATTTGTGTGTATATGTAAATGTGTGTCTGTGTGCGTGTGTTAGTATGTGTGTGTACGTAGATTTATACATACATATACACACACACGTCCACACACACGCGCATACACATATATAGTATCGCTAATCATAAGTGAAATGTGTGTGTGTGTGTGTGTGTGTGTGTGTGTGTGTGTGTGTGTGTGTGTGTGTGTGTGTGTGTGTGTGTATCGTATATATGTATGGACATCCAGCAGATCCCTAGAGATTTAGCCTCCACCATGTCGTACATATTGCTCTAACACTGCAAGCGACACCACTTGAGTATTGCAATTATAGTTGTAAATGCTGTTACGAGATCGTCTTGTCTTTCCATGTTGCCAAAACGTTATAGTAAGTATCTCATGTTGTAGACATTTAACTTAGGCTTTTTTCTGAAAGATATTTTCCGTGTTTCGCTGTTATTTTGGAGAGTACTGTAGACAAAAGCTTCTTAAAACTTAAAACTCGTGTTCATCATAGTTTTGCTCTGCCAGTGACACTTGGTGAGTTTCGTCATTAAAGTGGCAACGTTACACTATCGCACACTCATCTCAGCGTTTGTAGAAAAGCTGTTGGCTATAACTGAGTCCGGCTATCTATTTAAGTTGTTTTCTATTTTGTGTATAGAGCTCATAACAAATTCGAAGAAAAACATGTGGTGCACCCTGAGTTGATAATCATAATTATTTAGATGCAAATCAACTAATATATATATATATATATATATATATATATATATATATATATATATATATATATATATATATATATATACATACACATACACACACACACACACATATATATATATATATATATATAAACATATATATACATATATATGTATATATGTATGCATATATGTATATATATGTATGCATATATGTATATATATATATATATATAACTATATATATACATATATATACATATATATATATTTACACACACACACACGTATATATATATATATATATATATATATATATATATATATATATATATATATATATGCATATATGTATTTAATTATATACATGTATTTCTTTTTTGTCAGTTATGTCCTGATTCAGTGAGAGAAACAGTTTTTAGGATTCTCTGTTGTAGCATTATTACAATATGTGTTTACATGTCTCAATGTTTGGATATGTACGCCAAGGTATGCAATGAATGAAAGTTGTTGCTCTCACAAGTTACCACCTTCGCATGACAGGTGGTTTTTCTTTATTATGATTTCTCCGTTGCTTTCTTTCTGGACAATTTGCTGGCGTGGTTTAATTTATTACAATACTTATTGCGCAGTTTTGTACATCATAATTGTGGTGTGATCTGCTGAACGTGGAGTTACAGAAATAGATCCAATGTATTCATTCCACACCGTTCTAGATAGCTGTGTAGCTTTATTGGCCAAATGTGGATCCTATTAGTGTTCTGAATAAGTTATTTCAAAGTATATAATTGGTTTACTTAAAAAGGATGTCTATTGTACCTCAACAAAAGAAACTGATATTTATCTGCTCTGGCCTGCAACATAAATAAAGGATGCTGCCTGCAATTACAGATTTTAATGCAGTTTCTCTATTGAAACGTTTTCACCCGAGCTAATTTTTTAATTAAATTACGAGATTAGAACCAATAACACTGAACCGAATACCACCATCCAAAGATTAATAAAGAGAAATTGATATGTATGTTATGATTTTAATCTTAATTTTGTTATACTTTGAACTGTCCTCCACGTTATATCATCTCATATTTTTCTAATCTTATAATTTTAAAGCTTCCTCATTGTTTTAAATTTTTTTGTTAAGAGGGAAGTGCATTTCAGTACTATGAATATAAGCATGTTCCGGTAAATTTCAAGATTAACAATGCAGCATATATTCTTTAGAATTATAGAGAAGTAAATCAATACATCGAGTAAAAAATATTCGACATTAATGTGGTAACTTTTTATGTAGTTGAAGAATTCACAACTGATTAATTAGTCCCATTGTCTTTGTGAAAAAGCTAAAATATCCAAATATAAGGAATTGTTACCGTTCAAACTCATAGGTTTTGAAACTAGTTTTCTATGCATTTCATTACAACGTAAGACACGCATAAACATACACGCACAAACAGGCACATATGTATTTACACACATAAGTATATACATACTTGGACACATATGTGTAAGTATATATGTGTGTGTGTGTGTGTGTGTGTGTGTGTGTGTGTGTACTTATATATATGCGTGCACTCAAATTTGAATATATATATATCTTTGCCTTTTATTCTAACTTTTTTTATTCAAATGCTGTAACCGCTCTGAGGCACACCATTGGGGTGATTTTGTCGTTTATTTCATTTCATATAAATGGCTTTCTCTCCGCGTTCGACTTTGGTGAATAAGGGATTTTGATATCCCTGCCTTTATTTGCATTTCTTGTGGTTCTATGGAACCGTTTGGAATATCACATAAAATTATTCTCAGTATCTTTTTTAACATAGTCACATCTACCTGCTGCAGATCTCTGAGGTTTTCGGCAAAATACTGGAAAAACTTGGGCCTTAAAAGATTCTCAGTATAAATGTTTTTCCAGATGAAGAATTGAAACTTTGGTACAATGTAATGGTTTCCTGTTCAGAGGTTGATAAACTTTTAAATCAAAAACAAATAGGCCTGTAAATTTTAGCATCTGCTCAGAATCTTCCGTTATATATAGAACATATAACCATTTTCAAATGTGTGTACGTTTATCTCTCGGAAACAAGCTCTAGAAAAGTATCAGTTGGGATTTTGCTAGAGCTTTTGTACAGACCCTTTTCCGATCACCATCATATGAAAATGTGCGCTTACATATATACATACATACATACGTACGCACAAGTACGTACGCACACATACGCACGTACGCACGCAAACGTACACACACACTCACACAATAATAATATAACATGAGCATGAAGGTTCAGGCTTTACTAGTAGATCACAACATTTGTTTGTGCACCGCTGCACACCAGTTGTCTAGCCAGTTAATTTCATCCGTCTTTACGTTGATATACTTTGATTCTTTATGCATCCTACGTGTATGTATGTATGTGTGTGTGAGAGAGAATGTGTGTGTGTATGAGAGAGAGAGAGACAGTGTGTGTATGAGAGAGAGAGAGAGACAATGTGTGTGTCTGTCTGTATGTATGTATTTGACAAACACCTCATAAAAAATACTCTGAGTAACTGCACAGACAGAGCCCAATAGCGCATATTTCGAAAATAAACCAACCCCCATCATTGAATATACCCCAATTCTAGAAATTTTATTCGGAACCGAGCCTCCTTGCATCGCATCTCTTTATTTCACGTTGTTGAATTTTCAAACTATCGAAGTAGAAAAGCAGTGGGAAACTATAATGAGCCAATGTATTCGTAAGCACATCGAAATATGATTAATCACCGTCTTTCGATTAACTGCCAAAGAACCGTTGGAAAATACGTCACTCATTTATCCATCCATTTGTCATGGAAGTACAAGTGACGTATAAATATATGCATACATCACTCATATTTTCATTATCAACTTAGCATGTCGTCACTCAAGTGTACAAAGAATAAGAAAAGTTAAGAATCTGATAAAAAGTTTATGAACTTTTGAGTAAATGAAAGTTTCATACGCGCGCGCGCACGCACACACATGAATACCACACATGCACATGTATACACATACACATATATAAATATACACATACACACATATATGTGTATATATTAATATTTGTATTTATGTTCAGTTATAAGAGCAATATTATGTCAGTCTGATTATTTACTCTATACTTTTTCAGAGTATAAATCTTTTATTCTGAAACACGACTATTATTGACAGTGATTTCGAAGTTTCGGTTAGATTAGCCATAACCGCAATAAAACCCAGGGATGAGAAACAAAGTAAAAATAGTTTAGCGTTTAAGCTTATAAAGTTTATAACTTCAAGAGCAGAGGTAGAGATGGAAGAGGGTTTTTCAGATAAATCCACCTTCATCTGTAGCACATCCTTTTTATCATTCACGCTCTCTTCCCCATTCTTTCTGGATTCCGCAATCACTTCCGCAAAAAGTATTAAGATAGACAGTTGACATCTCAAAGATGACATGAAGGAGAAAAACTAAAAGAACAATCTAGAGGATTTCGATCTGCTGGATTGAAAGGATGGCCTTGTTTTATTGAACTATGTTTTCATGTATTTTCCGTCACTAACTTTCATCACTGAAACTCGGAAACCAAATGTGTTGTTTTCAGATCTTCAGTGCAAGGTAATCGAAGCGATACTTTTCCATTCAACCATATCCGAAGACTGGTAAATTAACCTTTTCACAGTTAGAAGGGTTTTAATTCGAAACTGTTCGATAACATGAATTAGCAACTATAACACTAAATTTATAATGCTGTTTAAATATTATGCACACATTATTATCTAATATAAAGGCTCACCTCCAAGAGGTCTGTGTACTCAGCTCACAATCACAACGTCATGGATTCAATTTTTGGACCGAACACTTAATTTGAAGTTGCTCCAGTGTACTTTGGTGAAAATGTGCTGGTGTAGCCCTATGTCTCTCAGCCCGTTAAATCTACAATCTTTCATCGGTTCCTGGTAGACGTTAAGCATTTTTCCTGACGTGCTAACGATTTACTTTGAAGCAAGGCTTGCTTTAAAGTAATAAGAAATACTGAGGAGGCATTCTTATCTACATAACATTTTCTAATAGCGAGAATACCTTTGGAAATTTATGAATTGCACAAAAATCCATAAAAGTAAAGATGCAAAAATACAGCAATCGTGAAAAATATAATGAAATTTACCAAGATTTAAGCGTTAAACAACTTTCAACCAGGCTATGATGATTCTACCAATTATAACACTATTCGGACGATATTTTGCTATCTACAGCAATCCATGCCAAGTACACATTATTATTACAATCTATATTGTTCTGGTGATGAGACCAAGGAGGTGTAAAACACTAATGAATGTAGGGACACTGTTGGCTCGAAGTAAACACATATGATAACATATATGAAAGATCGTTCATTAAAGAAGAACTGGGACACATGGAGCACAATTGTCTCCCAAATAATAATGATAATAATTACTTTTACCCTAGGTACAAAGCCTAGTCGATTTCATCGACCCCTGTGTATAAATGGTACTTATTTAATGAAAGGATGAAAGGCAAAATTTACCGCAGAGCAATTTGAACTCAGAACGTAAAGCCGGAAGAAATGCCACTAAGTATTGAATAACAACTGTACTGCTTCATTTTCTCTCGATTTGAAAATTGAAACTGCTCTCTCTTTCTCTCTCACCCCCTCTCTCTATCATTCCCTCACTCTCTCTTTCACTCTCTCTCTCTCTCTCTCCCTCTCTCTCTCCCTCGTTATACATTTGTATGTGTGTGAAAGCAATGTTTATCTGTATCTCTATCTGTATTTTTCTCTCTCCCTATATATAGGGAAAGTTCACAAAAAAATAAAAGACGATGACAGGTGGTGTAGACAACACGCAGATGTATTAGTTTAACGCTCGGGAAGTGAAAAAGTCTTTAAAGTTTCGAGCCTACGCTCTTCCACAGAAAGGAACACAGAAAGAAACAAGGAGAGATAATGAATGTGTAGTGGCTAGCAATCTATCATAGCGAATGCCGGACAGAGGCGTCACACAAGAGAACTAGGTAGAAGAGATAATAAAGTAGTGGTGATCCCAAAACGAAGGTATGCGAGCGTGTGTATAAGAGAGCATGTATGTGCATGTGGAAGGAGCTGGTGACCTTGACGTGTGCGTTGTGGTGTGATGTGATATTATGTGGTGTTGTTTGGTATTGTGGTCTATGGTGTGGTGGTGTGTGGTGTGGTGTGATCGTGTTGTGATGTGGGGGAGGCGCGAGCGGGGAAAGCAAGGGTGGGGTGTGAGTTTGGCTGAGGGTGGGGGTAGAAGTGGGGTATGTGGGTTAGGCTGAGGGTAGGGGTAGAAGTGGAGTATGTGGGAGTGGGTTTTAAAGATGGGCTGGGATGGCTAGGGAAGGTGAGATTGTGTAGTGGTGGGGTTATGAGGGAGGGGTGACGATGAAGGGAGTGGAGGAAGGGAGAAGATGGGTAGGGGTGGAGAGAAGAGGAGAGGAGGAGGACAGTTGAGACCATGTGGCGCAAAGGAGCGAAGAGAGAAGATGAATCCCTGTTCACGGCAGAAACGGGAGTCCGAATGGCCCCTGTGCAAGGACAATCCGAACACAGACAGGTGTTGCACAGAGTGACGGGGAAAGTGGAAATGGCGTGAGACCGGGGTGTCATTGACGATGATGAGTGCCAGTGAGGATGGTGATGTTGGAGAGGTAAGGGCAAGTGTGGCAGCATGGACGGGAGCAGGGGGACGAGCCGGGTTGGGAGGTTGGGTTAGGGAAGAAATATATATATGCATATAGAAATTTATATCCTTCGTATGCACTCAATAGTACCATCTCCAACACCCCAGTTACTGCCTAGTATCATTCAAACATCGCTTGAAACCTTTATCGTTCTAGATCTAAAGGTTTCTTTAAAAAGGCGTATATAAAAAAAAAATGATATCTAACGGAACTTATCAGCTTTCCAGGATGACACTCACTGTCGACTATTTCTTTACTGAACACCCTATTATATATACATTTTTACTGGAATAGTAGCGCAAATTTTTAACTCACCTAAAACATTTACTTGCATTGATAATATCTTTCTGAAACATCTGACCTCATTCTGAGACAAGTCTTATCTGACTTCAATGTATTCAGATATCTATTCCAATGTCGTATGGCTTTAAAAATAATATATTTTACACTAAAAGTTAAATTTACTTCTTTCGTTTGCTTGCAATATTTGTTTCATTGGATATTACAGAATTTTTTTTTTATAATGAATGAAACATTATCTGTTCTATGAATTTAAAATCTAGATATAATATCACTAACTCTTCAGATTTAATTAAAAGCCATATTTAGTAAGCTGCGTTGTTGAAGTTATCAGCCTTTTACACAGCTTCTGATTATTAAAGTATCTCCAAGTACAGATACATTTCTAATGTGAAAATAATAAGTTAAATGTTCATCATTGTTCATATTAATTTCCTTCCAATACTTTAAGATTCATTTCAATCGATGTAATTAAGAAAATTGACACTCCTAAATTAACTGTACCAACAAATTGCTGAACGATAAATGATCGAATAGCTATAATAATTAGTCAGTGAACCTGTTAGAAAAAAGGCAATAATTAAAGATGAAATTCTGAAAGTTTTATAGATTGAAGAGAACATTATGAAAGGAATTAAACCAATGAAGTAGTGAAAAAAATTTGAAATGGCTACATGGTTTATAGTTGTTATATGAAAAACACTGATACATTTTGCGTGGAATACGTCATAAAGCAATACATAACTAATAACTATTTATAGTTGGCACTGCTCTTTATAACAAATCGTACAGAAAGTTATATGAGCCTTCTAATTATCTAAACATTTTTTTTTGTGATATCTTTTATGCAGAAGTAATGAATACAGGTTTCAAATATTTGCACGAAGCCAGCAATTTCGAGGGAAGGGGTAAGTAGATTACATTGACCCCAGCGCTCAGTTGGTACTTAGTTAATCGTCCCCCAAAAGAATGAAAGGCAAAGTCGACCAGGTGGCATTTGAATTTTGAACGTAAAGACCAACGAAATGCCGGTTAGCATTTTTCCCAAGATGTAACCAATATTGACAACATATTCATAAATGCATCATATATCAAGTCATAAAGAACAATAGGCAATTAAATGGGAAGCACAATGCACAAAGGGGTTTGTTAGTTTTGCAAAGACATAATATTTCCTATATCGTTTCTATCGAATTTTATTTATCGATGGCCTAAGTTAATATTTTGAACTCAGAATTATGTCAAAAACATAAACACACATGTACACATAAACACACACACATGCACGCACGTACACACACACGTACGCACACATATACAAACATACACACATAGATACACATGAAAAAATAATACCTATTCGTCTGTTGATGTATGTCACCGAATAAGGAAATACTCAGTAAGCTTAAAGTATATGGTAACTTGAAACTGAATATTTATCTTACGATTTAACTTTTCACGTAGTTGCGATATTCACGTATGAACTTAGCAGCGTGAAAATTGAGTCTGGAGATAGGTTAAAACAATTTTAGGTCTAACTGACAAACTGTCATTTTCCTTAATTGTATGTCAGATTTGTAAAATTCTTCATTCCTGAGATTATTTCCTATTTTCATAGGGATATGGTCTCAGTTGCCATTTAGTAATCGTTACCCATTTTCTAGAGGCGGAGATACGTTTACTAAATCAAGAATTTATGTTGTATGGTTTATTTACCTAAGTCGTACACACACACACACATGCATATATGGACATATGTGCCTGTGTACGTGTATAAATATATACATATATGCAAATGATGCTAGAGCAGTAAACATTAGAAAATGATAATTTAATGTCGAGTAGTTGACATAAATGTGGAGTGACTTAACGTTTCGACTATAAGTCATTCCTTCGTATATTGATCCGATCAACAAAACAGCCCGCTCGTGTAATTAACGCGCAAGTGGCAGCACAGACATACACACTTAAGGTAGCTCTTTGGGAGATTCAGCGTGACACAGACATTGACGAGGCTGACCATTTGAATTACATTTTAGGCAGCTTAGTGGAAAGAGCAATATAGATACACACACACACACACACACACACACACACACACACAGAGGCGCGCACGCATATATACCTATGTATACCAGCTGAAATAATAAAAATGCCCTACATAAATAATTGAAATGATAATTGTAAAATGTTTGCGGAAGAATATTATTTCTTGGTTTGAAAATACTAACATCTGGTGTCATAATTTTGAGGTAACATTCTCGTTTATTCGACGTATCTGTGTAGTCGTTTCAAATAGGCCTGTTGACGTTTTGAAAATTTTTGCCTGCAAATGTTATTACGCTAGTTGCTCAGCATACTTTAAATGTAATAATTGTTTGTCCACATCCACTTGAACTGCCAATTTACTCAAAAATACGAAGTGTTTCTTTGCATGACGTGTTAAGTGAATTAAACGACTAGCTTGATACAATGTATGCGGTAGAAATGAAGTAATTTTACAAGCGTTAAAAGTTATCCAATTCGTCTCACTCTTCTATATAAAGTGAAATTCATCAGGCACTTAAAACGTTGATGACTAATGATAAAAATAGCCTAACAGCAACATTATCGACATTTCAGGAATTTGTCGAACTGTGTGTGTGTGTGTGTGTGCGCGCGCGCGCGCGCGTGTGTGTGTGTGTGTCTGTGTCTTTTAAGTGTGAACGTTATTGTTGATTCAAAAGAACGCATTGAGGCCTGAGTAAAATTTGTAAAGTATCGTTAATATTCGATGTATCTTAAAAAGCAAAAGATTAAAAAAAAATAATTCTGCACATGTGACGACAATTTTGGTAATGGCCATTAAAACTTTCTTGAACGTATAATAAGTAACAGAGTCCATAATCTAGGTATTCGGAATGATTTTCGCTATGATCGACTGTGTTGTTTTTTTCTCATTGAGAGAACATTATTTCTAATTATCTATCCAAGGTCTTAAACAATGTTTAGACTTTGTCCATCACTCGCTTTAACACTCCTCGCTGATCTTTAGAGGCCTTTTGTAAAACTCCAGTGTGTTGCAAGAATCTGGGCCACTTCAACGCTTCGTGAACAACTTTCTCCCTTCATCGGACAAACATTTGTGGGTTTTAAAAGCGTGTCATTGGAACCGCCTATTCCTCGTGACGAAAAGTAATTACGTTTGGAATTCTCTTGCATATGTATATGGACATTGGTTAAGACGCCAGCATACATAACCACATACATACACACCTATATATATACATACACACGTATACACACACAAATATATACATATATATGTGTGTGTGTGTGTGTGCAAACAAATTTAGTACGTAAATTCAAAATAATTTGCTCCCCATGTTGTGCTTTCCGACATGATCAGTGAATCCAGACGTGCTTTTATCACCAGATCCGTTGAAACCAAGTGTGATTTACGCCTAACATAACAAATTTTATATGTATATGTGTCTTTCTAATTTTATTGCTTGTATTTATCAGCAATGGAGAACCTAGAAGCTAGAGTCTGTAACTGGAATTGAGGCGGCATATATATGCGTAGGTGTGTTGTAAGAAGCTTGCTTCCCAAGTACTCGGTTCCGGTTCATTCCCTCTACATGGAACCTTGGGCAAGTATTTTCTACTATAGCCGCGGGCCGCCCAAAACCCTGTGAGTGGATTTGGAAGACGGAAACTGAAAGAAGACCATCGTATACATATATATATATATATATATATATATATATATATATATATATATATATATATATATTTATATATACATATGTGTGTGTGTATCTTTAAGTCTATGTTTGTCCCCCCCCCTCCATTGCTTGACGGCCAATGTTGGTGTGTTTACGTCCTAGTAACTTAGCGGTTCGGCAAAAGAAACCCACCGAATAAGTACCAGGCTTACAGGGAGTAACTCCTGGGGTCGATTTCTTCGACTAAAAGGCGATGCTCTAGCATGGCCGCAGTCAAATAAGGATATCGATGCCTTACTTGTTTTTCGAAAATGCACCATAAATGTTCAATAATATTGAGATTTGGGGTCTGTGGTGGCCAGATAAGATGTTCAGCTTCACTATAATGCTCCTCGTGCCATTCAGTAACAACTTTAGCCGCGTAAATTGGTGCATTATCATCCTGAAAGATTGCGTTTCCCTCTGGAAACAGTTCCGCAACTATAAGAAGATTTTGATTGGATAAAATGCTTAGTCTTGTCTATTAATTCTGCCATGAAGGGAAACCATTTGAGGTTTTTTTTTACCTCACACACACCCCCACATACACACACAGACACTCACACACACATACACACGTATGCGTGCGCGCGCGCGCACATACACTGACGCTTGCACATGCACATGCTTATTTTCTTTATTGATTTAAGTATTGACATCCGTGTTGACATCATAAGAATTTATAAACTTCGAGAGAACGTGAAATATTTCCTTGTAGGAACGGTGAAACTCGAAGGTATGAGAGCTATAAATAGTACTGTGTAGATATTGACTTAAAAACCCTTTGGAAAGGAAAAGTCGAAAGAGGTTATTATGAGCTTGCGTTGGTGGATTTTGAAATATATTAAAAAGAATACGTACTGGAGTATTTTGTACAAACATTGTCTATGTATGCTGATACTAAGCAGTGAGTAACTAGCAAATTGCAAAATGAACTTATATTGCAACAAACAGAGTCAGTACAGAGAGGAATGACTGTGAAAGGAATATTAATATTTTAAACGAAGTCTTTTATAGAGATTTTTGTTAAAGATATTTTTGAAAATATAAAACTAAGAAATAATTTTAATTTTTCAGGTTAAATATTAATACAGAATACATAGTTGGGATCTCGATTAATATTACTTTTAAGCTTAATAAATATCTTAGTGAATTTCACTTTATATTTCGAATTGGTAAATTTCTCAGCTTTTGCAGTGTAGCATAGATGGAAATTACATTCTACTTAAGAAACGTGTTCTTAGAACAGAAACGATAGATATTTCTTTTTTAAGGAGATATAATATACACTGATAAATATACATTTTTCTTTCTATGATAGAATAGGTTCAAGTGTAATTCAATGATCCTTTTGAGGTACACATGGAAATGAATGCCGATGATATTGCCTTTTTGTGACTCCATGCATTAGTTAGATTTGTTCATATTGAACTACGTTTGAAACACAAAGTGTTTATTGGGGATATTCTTGAATACCGACATAGTTATCACTTATTCATACATAGAAGGCAAAATTTTAATCAAATTGAATTTGAGTTTTCTCAATAATTGGCTCATTAACTTTTATATTGATTTTTATCGAAAGATATTCTACCATTTCGTAATTCATGGTAATTTTATGATTTCAAAAGGAGAAAAAATATCAAATTAAGTTTTCTAAATACTTCAGAAATGTAGTACCCTTCAGGTCATCTGTAAATATCTGAATTGATGCCATCATGTGTAATCGATATGAAGAACATTTTGATTATAGTTTGATGGATTCCTTTTCAAATCAATATATGTTAAAGCGACATGATGACGAAAAACTTATACATTATGCAACAAGCTACACTTGTTGAGAGTAGTGTTTATGAGTAATTAAGCTGCATATGTAGTTTCCTGCTACAATGTTAAATGTGCGAAGGTATCAATTTAACACCTGCATACACGTGGCTCATGTTTCTTCGTCTCGAAAATAATGAAATGCACACTAAAGTTCCCAGGATTTGAATAGGAAAGATAGATTGCAGGGCCTAATTTCTGTAGTTTTCTTCGGTGGTCCATCGCCCCGAAAGCAAATTTTAGCTTTCTTTCAAAACCCTCTCCTCTGCGGCATATATCATGCAATAAACACTTTTGGTAATTCTACTCCGTGGCCAGACATGGTAACTTGTACTATTCTTTCTCTAATTGTTTCAAGTGCATATGTAATCAAATGCAGACAGATATCCTCTTGATCATTCTAACTTTGATCCAGTGAACGATCGAGAATGCATGGGATGGGAGAAGAAAGAGCAACACCAGCAGTCAGCTGGTACTTATGAAATGAAATGACTTGTTAAGAAACAAAACTTATTGTCCGGTCCTTGAATTGATCCCAATCTCTTATGACAGCAAGCTCAGCTCTGTAACTATCTACCAACGTACCTGCACTTAATGTTTTATTTGCGTAATCACACCTCAGAAAATTACATATAACTTGTTACATATGTTGTTCTATGACGGTCGATTGTTCGATTGACATTCATGAAATTTATAAAAATAGCCGCTCTTTGGTACATGGTAGTCGAGAATTTACTACCAAATATATTATGTTTAACTAACTATTACACATACAATAACTGGACGTGATTGGATGTTGAGTGTTTTATAAAACAGCATTTTCAAGTGCACTAGTTGATAATGAGATAGTTTCACCATGCACTACTGCTTTTTATTGGTAAAAGTATGCAAGTTCAGCTTTCTGCAAAAATATTACCTACATTTGATGTTGACTGAAAATACAAAACCCATTTCATATTAATTCTTAACAGGTAGATAGCAGGAACATATTGTAGTAGAATGTGATAATCCAAAGTTTTCAACAAGACGCAATTCAAGGCCATGGACTATAATTGCCCACAAGTTTTATTTCACAACATTTGCTGCAGAAGTTTTATAAATAAAATGAGATTTTCTTTGTAAGAAGATAGAGCACAGAGGAAAAGCTTTATAGAAATTAAGTCTTTCTGTCTACCATTCGTATGCAAATCTTAGTAGGTCTAGTTTACATTTCATAATATCCCAGACGGTAAAATACGAGCCAAGTATATACCAACTTAAGTATACATTACTAACAAGCAAAGGCTGAAGATCAGGGAAGGGGGTCTTCAGAAATTGCCATTCTTCTTTGGTAAAATCAGTACCTTTGATAACAAAACGTTTTCTGTTGACTTATGAATATTACTTTGCTGCAGGATGACCAAAACGAAAGGGTTCATAGTTGACATTTGATTCTACTGAAAAAAATATACGTAATCGGTCTTGTTCTACGTAACTGTTAAGCATAGGCCACATAAATCAAACATTTATCTACTCAATAAAAAAGGTGATTAGTCTTATCGGAGGCTTATACTCAAATCCATACGTTATTCAAATACATACACAGGCATACTTAAATGCAAACGTGCACGTACTTTTTACAATTACTATATTATAAGCATTACTGTAAATATTACTATATTACAATTACTATACTGCAAGTATAACTATAAGTACTATTTTACTTATATATGCATTTATATATTTTTTATCGTTCGGGTCAATTGATATATGTATGTATGTATGTATGTATACACACATACATATGCATGTAATTATTACAGACAGCAGTGTGAAATGTATTACCCAAAAAGAAAACTATAATTGTCACTAAATATAACTATGGTGTTAGAAACACCTACATTGCTAGAAATATGTGCTAAAATATTCTAACACTGTAGTCAAAGCACATAATTGTGTACATAGATAGTGAGAGGGTCTATAATCTCCGGGAAACGCCAGTCGAGAATTCCCTATAATGACCGGTTGGTATATATATATATATATATATCGTTAAAGGTGCGAAACTGAGTATTACTATTCAGGTTGATAACTGATGAAGAATTAAGTGTATATATATATATATATATATATATATATATATATATAGAGAGAGAGAGAGAGAGAGAGAGAGAGAGAGAGAAAGAGAGGGAGATATTATATATTGTATTGTTGTTTTTTCGTGAATTCTCCCATATTATATATATACACACACACACACACACACACACACATATATATATATATATATATATATATATATATATATATATATATATATATATATATATATATATATATATACATAATTGTCTCTTTCTATCATTTTTCTACTCGCCACCGATCCCTCTGTATAGTGCATGTTTTGATGCACGTATACTCTCATAATTAGTTATCCAGTTATATTAGAGAAATGTTTCTATATCTATACAATAAACGGTCTATAATTGTCAAGTCAAGTTAAGTTCACTTCATCAGTATCCGATGAAGAACAGGTACAAAAAATATATATATAAAGAAAACTACATTGTATTTAGTAATTACACTAATATGACTACGTGATGGAAATCAAATTGGTTTGGTTAAATTTTGTAATAGTTTTTTCTGCTTTGACGCGAGTTGAAAAAAAGAAAAAGAAAGCCAAAATATTTTACAATTCTGAATACAATATTGTCGCTAAAATAGTGATAGTTGCCTGAGAATTTTACATTCATGATGATTGATCATCTGCTCACCGGATTGATATCCTCGAAATGAAAGATCAGTCGCATATTTGCATATGTTTTTGTCATTAGTTACTTAATGGCGATATTTTTTTCGTTTGGCGGGTGTGATATTAGATGGTGAAAAATATTTATTATTCAAACTGCAATATTTCACAGTAAACATATGAGCGTATTATTTATTATACGCAACCTTTTTTTCTCTTTACGCTTAAAAATTAAAACATTTTACTTCTTTTATGAACTTCTATTTTATTCGAAGAATTTAAATATACAGTAAAATACGGACATACAGACATAAATACACAACATATATTGTGATATATTAAAAGTTTATATTTGTATAAAATAATATCATATATATATATATATATATATATATATATATATATATATATATATATATATATATATATATATATATATATATATAAGGACAATCTCACGAGAGTAATCGAATAAAATCAAATTTCTTGAAGATGGAACATTATATTTATTGATCTGTTTTCTAATTTGTTTATTTTTGTACTTCATTTCAAATTGCAAGGAATTTAAGAGCCATAGTGTTGCAGATCAAATGTAGAGATTTGAAGATTACTGTAATTTTGAAATCTGAGACTCTTATTTAAGTGTTTTGGCTAGCTTGTTTATCCCTAGATGGATAGTCGGTCAAACTCCTAATAGCAATGTTAATATGTACTGTTTTAGATATGAACTCATCACCCAGGGCGTTTTTATATTGCATGTTTTTATATAAGATTTAATTATCTTGCACAGACACCTCATTTTTACCTCTGTCAAGTTTGTTTTTTATGCTGATTGCTTTTTAACCTCAGGTTAATCCTGATTTACTAGACTATGGTCAAATGTTTCCAGCTGTGATCATCCTCTATTCTTAAGTATCAAGGGTTACATTGTATTATGTTTTATTCACATCGGTAAAGTGTATTTCAGAAGCGATTTACTTGTTATTGCTACAATTGTGTACATTCAGAGACTAATTGTAATTTTCTAGATGCTCCATTTCAAACTAAGATTTGCTAGTCACCTTATTCTTGCAGGTTAACTAAAAAAAAAAATAATAAAGACTGTGTAACATAGATTTATATTATAAATTTCGGTAGTGATGTTTTACTAAAGTGGTGTGCATATACGTACTACATTGAAATCCACATGACTTGGTTGTAGAAGTTAGCTTCCTCTGATTATAATCAAGACCACGTTTGATTATTAAATCAAGAAGCTAATATTCTTCAGTGTTAGAAGGCCTTAGCTGAAGTGAGCCACATGATTTCAATTGGCTTGTCTCTAGTAGTGTTTAGGTATGGTAATCTATCTTTCTGTTTAATATATCTAACAGCGAAATATCACAACAACTGTGCTGAGTATTCTTAGGTATGTTAGTAAACTGTTAAAGCACAAAAGTATACCTTGATGCACAGCGAGAACCAATGCAGATTTCTCCAGAATTAATGAGGAAGTGTGTTTGTTTACGCTTCCTCTGCTAGACATAGCAGCTAAATTTGTCTCGAATGTAAGCTTAACATCTATAAAAAGAAATGAAACATTAGACAAATTAGTATCGTACAAAGAAAACACAGGATGGCTATAGTTGGAATGACAATTAGTGTTTCGTATACTTGATCAGAGTTCTACTGGGGCTAAACTACGGCATGAGCGTCGCTGTATCTTATTTCCCGTTTCATACAAATATGATAGGCTATGGGTATATTCGAAAGGATTATTTGAATTATATTAGAATATTTACCTTATAATTCGACCACACTTCTATTAACCACTGGTCTCTTGATACTTCTTCAGTCTTTTGATATTTCTGTAGTGCTCAGTTTTGTTTCCTGTATGGAAAAGAGCTTGTAATTTCGTCTAAACTCCAGTATGCACTTATCATGCATTTTAAATAATCATAATTTTTACTCTATGAAGAAATTCTTACACATATGAATAAATATTGCACAAAAACAACAGCCTATACATGAACACATTCTTAGTACATTAATAATTTCGTGCACTGGGTGCGCTGCAAGTAACAGTAAGATCTGACACTTTCAAAGATATATTCCCTACAATGTAACATTAATAGTTTAAAACGTTACAATGATGCTTCTTTCTAGACAGAATTTCCTCATCATCACTGTGTGTTCCAAATTATATGCAAGAGAATCTTTGATTAGTTTTTAAGAACACATTTAAATGCCTCGATTTGCAAGAATGAATATAATGAAATGTTTTCACGCTAAAATGATAATGAAATACTTATACCAGATTATGTACTAATGGTTGGAGTAGAAATCACTATAAAACATCAATATTTTTATGTGTTTCATAGTTTAGGCAGAGGAGGGAGATGAGCATCCTTTAAAGGCTTCTGAGACTAATGACAGGAAGTGAAGGTGTTTTCCCAAGATCGAAGCTCTGTCACGACTCCACTAAAACAAACCATGAATGAAGTGGTTTTGTTAAACTGTGCAATAAATTAAATATGTTATAGGAAAACGAGAGCAGGTCTCTTCTGGATACTTTTAAACTGTTTTCTATTTACAAAAATTCATTCACATGTTTTTGGTTGCCATAGCTGAGGCAGAATACTCTTTACCAATCTGCCGTACCGTGAGATTGAACAACCGTAAATTACGTTGTTGATCAACCGGAAATATTTTCTGCATCTACTTGCATTTTAAGTGATGAACAGAAATAGAAATCTATGTAATAATCGTTACTAGTTCAGACAACAAAATGGGAAGTCACATTATGAGAAGTGGATGGCTGAGTGGATATAATAACTATGGATAGGTCAGAGGTTTGTAATTTCGCACAAAATTTATTTGAGTCAAATCACTATCGACAGATTCGCATAAGTGTAAATAGGTAGATATCTGAGTAAAGTTGGACAGCTCACTCTTGCAGTACACCAGCAGTAACACGGCAAACTTTACGAATGATGGTGTACCTATATTGAATTCACTTCTTTCTCTCATACCATAAATTGGATAAGTGTGGCCTTGATAGGCACCTCATGAAACCAATAGGTTATGAATCTAATCAAAATTTAAATTGTGCTAACTTGATTATTCTACAGCATATTGTGGTTTATTTAACTACTAGTTGTTAAACTTTATCATTAAATCCTGTATTATTTGCTCGTGAAATGAAATACCTTTGTTTGCACAGGATATAAAACATTTTGTTGATTGAACGAAATTAGTTTCTATAAAAATCATCGCAACATTTATTCTCAATATAGTAATATTTCTTAGTTGGATTTATACTTGAACAAATTCAGCATAGTGTTTACAAGATGGAATAAATATTTCAGTCTTATATATAGAATCCAGATATTGTCATGGATATAAGTGTATGCTAAAATAGCAACCCTGACAGCCAACAACATTGACTACTATTATGTTCTCCCTGTCATTATTGCTCCTTTCTCACAATCACCTTATCATTTTTTAAATTATCGCTTCTTATGTAAGCCAAAGGGAAGGCAATTAGTCACTATCATCGACCTCGTTACTTGACTTCTACTTAATTTTATCGTCCCCGAAGAAATGAAAGACGAAGTGGATTCTGAACTCAGAACATACAAAGTCGGAAGAAATACATGAGCATTCTTTCCAACGCTCAACAGTTCTACCATCTCGTCGCTCTTATTAGTTTAACAATAAGCCTTTCTCCTATAGGCACAGAGTCAGCAATTTTAAGGGAAGCGGTTAGTCCATTACCACTGATATTTATTTTATCAATGCCAAGTGTAGGAAATGCAAAGCCAACCTCAGCGAAATTTGAACACAGAACGAACGCAAAGACGGATGGAATGCTGTTAAGCGGTTTTTCCCGGCGTGCAAAACAATTATACGCGCTTACCCCCTTTATTACCTTCATAATAAGAAGAATATCGAGCTTGAATTCTAGAGGATGAATCTAAATGTCAAATTTATGAAAATCAACGATGTAAACGTTTTCAAACACTTTAGTGCATGTAACTGATATACGTTTGTCATCATCTGTTATAATGAAACAAGGTAATTTACGATATACTGATGATGAACTACATGAGGATAAACTGAAAACTTTTCGACCTTGCATTAGCGTTACTGTTAAGTATCAAATTTTGAATAAGATAATGTACTTGCACACAGCGATTTCAACAAAGATATTGGTTTCAAATTTTGACACAAGGCCGACAATATTTAGAGAGTGGGTAAGTCGTTTACATCGACCCAGTGCTCACCTGATACTTAATTTGTCGACCTCGGTGGCATTTGAACTCAGAACGTATAAATGAGCAAGATACCGCTAAGCACTTTGTCCGGCGTGCTAACCATTCTGCGAGCTCGCCACCTTATTTTAACGAAAATGTTGACCCGAAGTTTAATAAATAATAGTTTTCTAGAAATATTGAACCGAAGTTTCATAAATTATATTTTTCATAAATTATAATGTTTCTAAAAAAAAAAAAATACGTTAAGCAGATAGAGATTTGTGGAAGCTATTTTACAACATAAATGAGAAATATATTACTGTATGAATTGATATTCCCCACATAATAAGTAGTATAAATTTATATTTTATATTAGTATTATTGTATTTTGAATGTCGTTCCAATAATTTTCTGACTGGTCAAAATGCCAACTTTCTATTGAAGGATGTTCGGCTGCTGTATTGACTTTGGTATTCTTAAAACGGAGGACATGACGAAGTTCTAACACGCATGCGATCTACAGCAACATTAATAATTGCTAACTGGTTTTCTTTAAAATAGTGTGAAATATGGAATGTATAAAGATGGTATATTAATTAATAAAATCCTCAAGAATGTGAAGAAATATAAGAAATATACAAATAATATTTTCAAATACATCAAGAATAATAATTTCATTGATATAATTTGTATATTTAACTTTTATTAATTCTAAATCTGTTCTTATGCATATCCTATAATAATATTCAGACATTTTGATTATGCTAGAAAATGATGATGATGATGATGATAATAATAATAAAAATAATGCAAATTTATGTTATATTTCCTTCGTGGCTTTTGCCAAAGTAGGATGATTTCATTCAGATTTGAAGGTCATTCAAACATTTAAAAGGATTCTTGCATCGAAACAACCTACAAGGATAAATTTGAAGTTGATATTTCTCGGTTGCAAATAATTTAAGTCTACCGTTATTTTGGGACTTTATATATGTTCTTTGAGCATGACCAGTTTCATATACATAAACAAACACACACACACACACACACACACACACACACACATATATATATATACTTATATATAACATCATTTTCCTAAGTCTGCTTATTCTATCAAACATTAATCATAACTTCACCCGATGCAGTCGAATGCAGACTCATATGCATACGTACAGACACAAAACAAATAATATCGGTAGAAATTTAAAATAAGCCAGAGTAAATATAATTTATCTTTCTAGAATATGTTACATTGTGATATTATGCTCTAAAGAATACTTTTTGATATATGCAATTGAAAACTATAAGGATCATGACAAACATATAGAATGAAGATCAATAATGGTAACAAGCTGTGTATTCATTTGTTTATTCTTTTCCTTTGTATTTTGAAATAATTTGTTCTACAGTATATGACGCCAAATACATATTCAGTATAGTTTCAGCCCAGTCTGTTATTTCTTTAGCATTACTTCTTGAGCTATGAGATAACGTTTCTCTTTCTACAGGATCTAGAAGTAAATTTATCAAAGTACATATTTTTGAAAATCGTGATTGTTTTTTTTTTTTTTTTTTGCATTCCCTTCAAGATTGCAACTTAATCGCATTTCAACTATTTAAAGACATGATTAAGTCATTAGTTTATTTATGTAATCAACATTAAATGACATTGTAGCACTTTCGACACTTATGTAATATGTGGCAGAGTTGTCTAACTAAATATTTATGAGATTTTTATTGCCTGTGATGGTTTGAGAGAATACTTGTATCAAATGGATGGCCTTATGTCACTTTTTCTTCTCTTTATGTTCCTCTTTATGTTCCGAGTATATATCTATAGTCAGTAAATTGACCTTTGGGACTTTAGAGGTCAATATAATGAAGTTCCATTAAGGAACTAGGAGGTATACACTAAATGATCATCTGTGTCAGCATCCGATGAGTAACAATTGTTCAAAATCCTCACTAAACCTGGTACCCCGACAACAGAAGGAATACACCTGCTCATTATCGTTACATTAAATTTATCTGTGACGTCCTAAGTCCGTGTCATCACAACATACAGTCATTGTTTAATCCATACGAACACTCCTAAAAAAGAATAACGCAAAAGAAAAAAAAAGAGAAAAATATTATAGCAGGTTGTTTGTTTAGATTTATATCGATGACAGTTTATAAGAATTGCAGTTGTTTTATCAAAGGCACTACTCGTTCATTTCATTGGTGTGTTATCGACGAAGTATCCTTCAGTCAATTGTGCTCTTTTCGTAATCCGTAGGCTTACAGTGACTAAGTTGAATCGTCGTATTACAGGTAGAGTTCATCTGACATATAGCAAAAGAAAAAAATATGTGGCGTAGTGGCATCGAACCAGCTATTGCATTATTCTGAATTATGTTTCTTAACTATTGGATCATATCGAGATCTGGGCATATATTGATATATCCATTTATTGAAACGCACCCTTCAATACGCAGAAATGTTCTAAATAGATGTTCGTCCGTTTTCATTATACAAAATTTAAATGTGAGGAATGTTTCTCTCCTTTATAAAAATATAATCAGAAAAGTATTAAATTTCTTCTCACAAAGTGTTTTTAATGTCAAATTAGAAATTTTAAAAAATGCTAATTTTTCCGAAAGGTAAATCGTTAATGGCCTATTAGTAAGCAGAGCGTTATGTCTTCAGGCTACATTTTCCTTCGTATCATTTCTCTAGCTATGTACTTAAAGTGTCAATGTCAGCTATTATGTCTGTAAATGTGAATAGTTTCGGAACCAAATTGTTTACAAGGAATTTTCTTTTCTTTCCTCTTTTCTTCCTATACTTTTTTCTTTTTATTACTTATTCTAATACTTTATCTGTCCATACGTACTGCTATATATATATATATATATATATATATATATATATATATATATATATATAACAGTATGTGTGCAAACGGTTGCTTGCTAAATACAGTGTTCACTCATCCAATATACTCTCTTCGCGAGCAGTCATTTTCCTCCTTTTGCCTCGTGTTCCTCCGTTGAATGCCTCATATCCGTACCAACCTCCTGGCTCTATATGTGTATTTCCGTTGTCTGCTTCAGGTGTGCCAGGGAAACGACATCAAAGGAATGTTCCAGGCCAGTCTTATTTATGTGAGTTACTTTGCTGGATTTTTCTTCATGAAGGCATCATTGAATGACGTTGCCCAATAATTTCTGACTGCATTTTCTTTCCTTTTTGAATTCAAACCTCTCGATTCTACGAATCTCTCTTTCTCTCTGTCTCTCTATCTCGCCTGCCTATACAGAATATATATATATATATATATATATATATATATATATATATATATATATATATATATATATATATATATATATATATACATATATATAACTGGTTAAGTAAATGACCGAGAGCGTCTTTTATGCCTTTGCTGCCATTGCTTCAATATTAAATTTGCTGAGTGGTGACGATCGGATTTAATATAAATAGGTAACCTTAATCAGTAGGGTAACATTGCATACTCTATACTTGCATAAACCTGATTCAAATGAGCAATTTTTACTATCTTTTCTATGTTTTTGAGGATTGCTTCCAATATTGTTTCATTGATGTTGATATGCTTGATTTTCTTAAAAAGGTCTTTTACGATAACTCTTTACATTTATATTTCCTTTTCGTTTATTACCTAAGGCTAAGATTCAGTTTTGTATTTTGCATTTGTGTTTGTATCATGTTCACATTAAGAACATGATTGAAAATAAATGGTACCTGCTTTTAAATATTGATTAATCAGTTGTTTCGCTGTAAATAAATTATTTGTTTATTTGTGCATACATTTCCCAAAATATTTCTTTCTTTTAAGATTTCAAATTCAGTTGCCAATCTATTTAATCTTTTTGTTTCTCTGCAATAAAATGTTGTTTATTCTCACTTTGCTGTCGATAGTTTCGTTTGCTTGCATATTAATTTTGCTAATGTATAATGATTACTTGAAGAGTCACAAGACATCAAATTGATAAGAAGGAAGTGTGATTGTTTTGTTACTCAAGTTTTTCACATATGCATTAGCGGCATAATTCAAAGGAGATTCGAAGCCAGCTCACAAAAACCTTATCCGTACACTGTAAGACAATTATCATACGAACACACGTACGCAAGCGTAAACTTATAAATACCAAAATACACACACACGCGCACGCACGCACGCATGCACACACATGCCTGCATACATGCATACATACACATATATCCACTCATACACATTTGTGTATATGTGTGTGTTTGTGTATTATATAGTTTGAATCTATCAAAATAATGCTCCAGTTATGAAAGTAGTTAAAACGTGTACAGTACAACAGACAATAAATTGTAATAAAATTTTAAATTCCACCTGTATTATTTCTGCATTGAAACATCCAGTGGGACACATACACAGAGAATGCGTCGATTTTTAACATAGAAATAATTTTCATATACATACACACGCGCACACTCATATTGTTGTGATATGTAGAGGAAGAGGTTGTACTCATAAGATTCGAAGTGCACTGAAATTAATGACGATTTCTTTACAGTTAAACATTTTGCCTATCATGAAAACCATTTAAAAGGAGGCGGTTCCAGAAAGATGATGTACTCTAAACGGAATAATAACGGGTTTTTGTGAGTCTTGTGGGTGAACCGGACAAAAAATGGCAGTTAAGAAGAGACGAGGTTGTCGTGTTAGGAGTTCGTGTATAGGTAGTATGAAATTAGTTAGCTCTGTGTAGTAGAGGGCTCTGTAATAGAGATGAGAAGTTTCAGAGAGGAAATAGTATGCGTGCCGGTGGTTGAGGTGTGCTGGTGAGTGACTTCTTGCAAATCAGCTCTATATTTGACAAAATATAGTTTTGAAGTTTTCAAAATGATGCAAGAAAACAGTATTTTAAAAACTTAAAGATATTGTTCATCATAGGTTATATTGTAGTTCGTTTTTAGATATTGGGGGTATATCTCTGTAAATATAGAGAAAAGAACGGCAGAAAAAGAAAGCGACAATATTGGTAAAGTAGAGGATAACACTTTGTCGTATCTGTTAAATTTAATAGAAAAGATATATTCAGGAGAATAGCCATGTCAGTTTCTTTCCTGAGATACTTTTGAACTGGATAGGTATGTATGGTGGAATTCAATTGGAAGAGATTTTCCTTGTGAGAGTATTGTGGAACTTGAATGCAAAGTGGGTAACAAATATAGGATGTTGAGAAGTCGTTGAAAGAGCCAGAGGTGCACATGTCATAATTGCGATTTGTTTTGCAGAAAAGCTACTGAAATTTTACATGCTGATGATCTTTGTCCCTAGCATTGTAGGCATAAGAATTTTCAGTAGTGGTAAGGAAAAGTTCGTGGAGTTTTATTAGTAAAATATTATTAATAAATTATTATTATTAGTAGTAGTAGTAAAGTAATTATTAGTAAAATTATTAGTAATACTATTATTAGTAGTAATATTACTAGTAAATTATTATTTATAGGCGCAGGAATGGCTGTGTGGTAAGTAGCTTGCTTACCAAACAACATGGTTCTGATTCAGTCCCATTGCGTGGCACCTTGGGCAAGTGTCTTCTACTATAGCTTCAGACCAACCAAAGCCTTGTGAGTGGATTTGGTAGACGGAAACGGAAAGAAGCCTGTCGTATATATATATATATATATATATATATATATATATATGTATGTATGTATGTATGTGTGTGTGTGTATATGTTTGTCCCCCAATATCGCTTGACAACCGATGGTGGTGTGTTTACGTCCCCGTAACTTAGCGGTTCGGCAAAAGAGACTGATAGAATAAGTACTAGGTTTACAAAGAAGAAATCCTGGGGTCGATTTGCTCGACTAAAGGTGGTACCCCAGTATAGCTGCAGTCAAATGACTGAAACAAGTAAAAGAATAGTAGTATTATTAGTAAAATTGATCTATGTGATTATTTATGTATCGGTTACACGGACGTTTGAGAAAAGGCAGATGAATTGTACAGCGGGCTTAATTTTAATATTTGGAATGTAGGAAGTTGTCAGCCACAATATTTGTCTGAGGAGAAACAGAGCAAAGTCTGCTGATGATACACATTGTCTAGTTGACAGCGTTCGAATGAGCAACGCAATGTGCTTAACACCACTTTAAAGATGAAAGAGAACTTTCTACGCCATTTATAACGTGACTGAGTTAAACAAATGCATAATAATATATTACATATCTATATCCATACACATTGACATGCATATATAATGCTTTCAGCGATTGAATAATAATCTTCTTCAATATGTTGCAATATTCGTTCTGAAATGTCTAATCAAAAGAATTTTATTTCACGCGAGCCACTGAGTTAGATGAGTCGCAATAATAATAATAATAATAATAATAATAATAATAATAACAACAACAATAATAATGACGACAACGATGATGATGATGATGATGCCGATGTTGACAATGTCCTAACCCATCAGCGGTTTGTGTCTTCTGGTTAAAAATCAAAGAAAGAATGGTTTATCATAGTGGCCCAAGATTAATGCCTACGTACAAGAAGCTATCAGGCAAACATCTTAAAGAACGGCAGTAGTACAACATGTCGTGTATGTAAACTACAAAATGAAGCCATCGATCATGTTGTCTCCATGTGCAGTCTTCTTGCGCCTACAGAGTATTTGAGCAAGCATGATAGAGCAACACAGTAAATTCACTGGGTAATTTGCAAAGACTTGGACCTACCCCATGATAAAAACTGGCGGGAACACAGAGCACCGCCAGTGCTTGAAAATGACCACATTTTACTCCATTGGAACTTCACCGTACAGACTGACGGAAAAAGAGATGCAAATAGGCCAGACACTATATTGAAAGACTTCACACAAAAATCATGCCTCCTCCTTGATATAACTGTACCAATCGACATAAAGGTATGTGTCAAGTCTTACCAAAACTGAGCAAGTATAAAGATCTTGAAATAGATATGTGGAACCTCAAGACTAAAACAATATCTCTTGTCATAGGTACCCTAGGAATGATAACAAAAGAGGCTGATTGCTACCTAGATCAGATACCAGGAAATCCAAAAATGGAAGAAATTCAAATAGTGCTCATGGGAGCTGCCCATATCCTACGTAATTTATTATCTGTATAATCCCCCAAATGTTTTAATCCGTAAACAGTGTCAAAATACTTTTAAATATACATAACAGAAAATAGCTTTTACTTTCATCTTAACATCAGACTATCTCTTATAATCAAATTACTTTTACAACAAATTTCTAATTTATATTTTGATAGACATTCTCTCGTACAATACACTGGGCAATATCTAATATAAAGCACCCTACTCATAACACCAACTTGAACATCTAACTTGTTGTCTCTTCATGTCTCTAGGTGAGATTTGGAGTCAACTTGAACAAATACAAAGCAAAAGCCAAACATATAATAATAATTATAATAATAATATCAATAATAATATTAATAACAACAAGAGCAATACATTATTTACATTATTTACATTTGACGGATATTTGTCTTCATCTTGTTTGTTGTTAACACAACGTTTCGGCTGATATATCCTCCAGCCTTCATCAGGTGTCTTGGAGAAAGTTCGAACCTGGGTTCTCATTCCTAAGGTATTTTTCGATGGGTATATGGCGTAGTGGTTAAGAACGTGGACTACTAAGCCCAAGATACCGAGTTCGATTCCAGGCAGTGACCTGAATAATGATAATAATAATAATAATAACAACAACAATAACAATGATGATAATAATAACAACAACAACAGCATTATCGAAAAATACCATAGGAATGAGATCCAGGTTCGAAATTTTCCGAAGGCACCCGATGAAGGCTGGAGGGTATATCAGCCGAAACGTTGTGTTAACAACTAACAAGATAAGGACAAATATCCTTCTAATGTAAATAATGTACATAATTCCTCATCTCTTAAATATAGAACTGTATTAACAACAATAATAATAATAGTAGTAATGCAAAACCTACCTTTATCAAAATAAAAATGACAGAAGCATCTAGTGTTAACCTTAACCAGCGGGATGACATAAAGGAGTTAGAACCGGCGGAGAGCTACAAATATGTAGGGGTATTTGAATGGGACGGAATCAAACATTCAGTGATGAGGGAAAGGATCAGAAGAGTATATTATCGCAGGGTAAGAGCAATACTCAAATTAGAGTTGAATGCAAGAAACAGGATCGAAGCGGTCAATACTTTAGCCATACTAATCGTGATTTACAGTTTCAATATCATTAACTGGTCAATTACTGAAATATGTAATCTTGACAGGAAAATACGAAAATTGTTGACAATGCATAGAATGCACCATCCTAAGGTAGATATAGAACTACTTTATCGGCCATGAAAAGTGGGAGGCCATGGACTTTTATAACTGGAATTAACAATGATGATTGCCACAATTGGCCGAGACCCTACCTGAAAAACTCTGACGTTTGGATGTTAAAACGTGTCTCAAAACATGTAAACAAGAAAGCCTCATTCTCAGTAACAAAACAGGTAGAGGATTATATAAGTGAATTCTAAATACAACAAATTCCAGGATTAGACGTACTAGAAACAAGCACAGAAAAATCTAAGCTTATGAAAATCTGTGCTAAAACTGCTGCCTTAGATATTCTTACTGATATGTGGAAAGACAAACCTCTCAATTGCAAATACTCAAAGTGAGCTAATAATGCCAATATTGACAAATCCCTTAAGTGGCATCTGGCTTAAAATCAGAAGCAGAAGTGTTTATCATAGCAGCCCAAGATCAATGCCTTCCTACAAGAAACTACCAGACCAACGTATTAAAGAACGGCAGCTGCACAACATGTCGTGTATGAAAACAACAGAATTAAACCATTGCTCATGTTGTCTCCATGTGCACTCGTCTTGCGCCTGCAGAGTATCTCAACAGGCATGATAGAGCTTCACAATATATTCACTGTGTAATTTGCAAAACCTGGACCTGCCACATGATAAAAAAATAACTAGTGGGAACACAAACCAACTCCAGTGATTGAAAATGATCGCATCTAACTCCTCTGGAATTTAACGATTCAAACTGACAGAATGATAAATGCCAGACATTATATTGAAGGACTTCAGACAAAAATCTTGCCTCTTCATGGATATGACTGTCCCAATCGATTTAAATATATCTGTCAAGACCTACCAAAAACTGAGCAAGTATTGGCAAAATGTGGGATCTCGAGACTAAAACAGTACCTGTTGCACAGGTTCCCTAGGAATGATAACAAAAGGGGCTGATTGCTACCTATTTCAGATACCAGGAAACCCCCCAAATTGGGAAAAAATTCAAAAGATAGTGCTCATGAGCACTTCCCATATCCCACGTAAAAAAATTGTCTATGTAATCTCAAATTTTAAAACAAACTCATACTTTTTGTTGTTTTCATAAACACTCTCTAGAACAATACTATCTACAAAGCCAAATATATGACACCCTAGGCATAACACTAACATGAAACAACATGTCATCGCTTGAGGTCCCTGGGTGAGACTTGGAGCCAACTTGTGCAAATACAAAGCCAAAGTCAAACATACAACAACAGCAATAATAAACAGGGCCAGCAAATCCGGTTTCATTTGTATACCCGCATTATTTAAAGTTTTAAGTTGAAAAGTCAGAATCACCTCAGAACTGAAATCAACTGCGCAAGAAGAGTTAATATTTTAACATTCTACACCCCTACAAAATATTTTAAGTGTAGCCGATACTTTAAAAGAAATGAGAGACCTATCAAACGCCTCCAAGAGAATATATATTACTGCAAAATACACCCGTCAAACATCTAAATACATCAGTGGATATATATATATATATATATATATATATTGCTGCTCATTACTTTCAAAGCATTTTTCTCATTGATCGCTTCTACTACCCAATCCACCATCCATTCTATGCACTAATTTCAACTTTTGACCCAAGAACAACAATTTCAGGGAAGGGTAAGTTGATTCCATTACCCTCAGTGCTCAACTAGATTTCGTTTTATCGATGCCGATTGACGAAAGTCGAAGTCAACCTCAGCATGATTTCAATTTAGAACGTAAAGACGGACGAAATGCCGCTTAGTAATTTTCCGGGCATACCAAGGATTCTGCCAGCTCGGCGCCTTACCCCTCTGAAAGTAGTGAGCAGCAATAGCTTCTGCTCCTTCTGTTACGTACTTTGATCCACGGGTTATATATCCCGTGAAAGGGTTGATAACGTGAATTGATGAAGCTGAAATTGTCACTTAAGACAGTAACCATAGGCTAGACATCTAACAATAACGATCAGATGCTTGAACATGTCTGCGCATAAGAAAGTGCCAAGAAACAACTCAGTATCAGAAGAAGAAAATATGTAAAGGAATTTAAAGATCGTTGAGACAGGTGCAAGTAGATGAAACAGAAGAACCCACTATGAAATCTAGTCAAATTAAATCTCAAGCTAAATCAAATTCAAATGGAATCGCAGAATTGCATAATATATTGAAAAGGCATTATGTAATAAATAACCCATTATAGATACTGAACCAAATATGACCTATCAGTGGTTGGCTGATTACAACAGCTTAGGATCAGTGTTTGCCCGCGAGAAATTATCTAGATAACATTTTTACAATTGGTGCTGATCCTACCTACTGGTTTTGTTGTACAACTCGAGAGAAACTGACTACTTCATCCGTATCTGCTGTGTGCTAGCCTCAGATAGGTATACTAACCGCCATGGTAGACTTGTACAGTATTTGTATTAGTTCATATGCTGTCAGCTCAAACTCTCATTTAAGAAGGACTGGTGGGAATATAAAATAATTCTGTTATTTGGGTCATTACTATTCAAACTCATTGGATCATTCAGGTTGATAAACGAAATATTACGGTGAAAAATCACAGTAACAAAGTTTGTTTGCTCATAGAAATATCAATTCTAGTCGACTTTAAACGCCTGAGAAGTTAAAACTAAATGCAAAGACATTGAACTGGAAATGTCAAACCTGTAGGATCTATAAATGAGAATTATAATTGTGATTATCGGAGCCTTGGGAATGGGAATGATACTAAGTGGGACTCGTAAATGCTATGGTAAAAATACCAGGAACCACTCAAAGTATCAGAACTAGAGAAAAAAATATTCTCATGGGTAGACCCATATTTGAAAAAAAAACAAAAAAAACTGCCAACCAAAGAATATTTGGATCTTTCAAAATATTTCAAATTGTCAAATATAACAAAATCGTTTTAGCAAAATTTTAATTCTCAGCGTTTGGTATCCTTTCCTTGAAATATGTCGCTGCTAATCAGAAATAACAGCCAGAATAAAACGTCCAGCTTGATGATAATTAAAATCCTGGACAAGATTGAAAACAGCACGTATAAAACAAAGCAAAAGGAGCAACAAAATAATAATAATAATAATGATAATAATAATTTATTATTATTATTATTATTATTATTATTATTATTATTATTATTATTATTATTATTATTATTATAAACAGTGCGATATAGTTTCAAAACATGATAAAAATATTTCAAAAGACAGAGAAACTTGAAAAATAGATACTTTAATTACTGCATTTAATCTTCCTTGCTCGAAGAAAAAGTTGAATAGCATGAACCTTTAAAAAAGGTAATCGAGGATTTAAAATGTTCTAGTGATATAATTATCTAGAACAAAATGAATATCTTGTTTACAGTATTTGTCGCCGATCTATTATGAAAAAAAAAAAAATAATAATTTTAGATAAACTCAAGGAAAGAGGTATTTATCAAATGTCAGCGTATGGTGAAGTTCATCTTAGCTGATTTGATTCGAGCAGTTGACCAGAGTATAATATTTTGCTGATGATATATACCTAACACATTTTAGATAACCGCAAAGTGCGGCAGATTTTAGATAAAACATTCTAAATCTATTAACCCAAGCTCTTCTGAAACCGATGAAAGGAAGATTTTCACGCTCGATGAATATATTTCCATGTGCATGGGAAAACACGACAGTCTACCCTGTTGATATATCATGGACATGTGTAACCGGTTATTGGCAAAAAAAGAAGAAAAAATCACTTATCAATATTTTAAGACGGCGAGCAGGCAGAATCGTTAACACGCCGGGCAAAATGCTTTAACGGCCTTTCGTCCGTCTTTATGTTCTGAATTCAAATTCCCCCGAGCTTGACTTCACCTTTCACCTTTCGGGGTCGATATAATAAGTACTAGTTGAACACTGGGGTCGTGACTTAATTGCTGGTCTTGTGCCAAAATTTGCAAACATCAACATCATTATTATTGTTGTTGTTGCTGATATTGTTTGTTTTGTTATCGTTAAGACCAATTACGATGACAATGTACGAACATATACAGGCGTAGCTGTGTGTTAAGAAGCTTGTTTCCCAACCACATGGTTCCGGGTTCAGTCCCACAACGTGATACCTTGGGCAAGTGTCTTCTACTATAGACTTGGGCCGACCAAAGCCTTGTGAGTGGAATTGATAGACGGAAATTAAAAAGAAGTCCATCGTATATATGTATGTATATATTTATCTGTGTCTTTGTGTCTGTGTTTGTCCCCACCACCATCATTTGACAACCGATGTTGGTGTGTTTACGCCTCCGCAATTTAGTGGTTAGGCAAAAGAGACCAATGGGGTAAGTACCGTGCTAACAAAGAATGAGTCTTGGGGTCAATTTCTTCGGAGAAAAGGCGGTGTTCCAACATGGCCGTAGTCAAATAACTGAAACGAGAATAATATTGGAGAATAATCATTGGTGACAAAAATGCAAACCGGTGCCTCGATACAAATATTATATCAAAAAGCAAAGAGGAAAAGACTTCATATATAACAATTATGAATCACGATTAACAAAAATATCCTACGAAGAAAAACTGAAGAACTGACTTCTATTTTAAAGAAAACTGTAGAATGTGAACCCATGATGCGGATGTAAATAAATATAATATAATGACTATGAATATCTGAAAGCACTTTGGAGACTGTTAACTATTAAAGTACTGTTAACTATTAAAGTGGACATAAATATATGTAACGAATCTAGGTTAGAGACATAAAGTATTAAATGTAGTAAATATGTAACCTCGTAACCGCATATATATCGACTGTAAAGAATCATATAAGTAAATTATATAAAAAATAAAATCTTATAAAATATGTTATCATTATAAAATTATGAATAGATAAAGGAATATACTGGAGAATAGAAAAGATGTTACCTGAAGGTAATTGGGAAAAACAGATATACATAGGCTGTGGCTTTGTATTAAAATGTAGATCTGTAAAGAATTTCCGCTGCTGGAGTCAGGGGTAACAAGATGTAATAATTTTTAAGATAGAGTTTGGTATAATATTGCCATCGGCTAGTCTACATAAAAAGTAAAATAACATATGCATACCGCTGTAACTAAAATAAATATTAAATCACATGTTTGAAGCTGCTTCGAAATTGCATTCAAAAAGTGATTGGACGTATCTTCACCAACATATAAAGTACAGGATTATTGATAGATACATATGCACATACATCTTCATACATAATTGCAAATATCACAAACACACATACATACATAAGCATAAAATGGAGATGCAAATCTACCGGCCTATTGAAGTGAATTACATTAAAAATTAAAGTAGACATGTCCTATTATATAGTCTGTAGAGAAGTAAAATCATATTCTAAACTAATTTGACGTGTAATTAGATGCTTGAATATATGAAGTACGTAGAGAGCAGGTTAATTATGTAGCCTATTAAAATATACTGATAGAAATAAAGTAAATTCCAAATGATTCGATCTGTGGCCGTGTGTTGAAACTAAAGCAATTATGGCGAGGAAGACACATTTGTCATTCAAAAACACACAACACCTGTTAATTTAAGCATTAGTGTCAACATTTTCGTTACGGTATCTGTGATCTCTTCACTAACACGTTTCCAGTGCTGCTGTTCTGATATATATATATATATATATATATATATATTACTTTCATGTCTCTGAAAACACAGTGATCGGGAAAGCTTGTATAACGTGTCCGATAAAATGTTGAAAAGCAATCCTCCCGGTTTTGGCTTCATAATTCAACTTCAGCCGAGGTAGACGTTGGCATTCAGCCATTCGGGTTCGACTAAATAAGTGCCAGTTGAATTCTGGGTCGAGGAAATCGACTAATCCTCCCAACCCCGAAATTGATGGCCTTGTGCCAAAATTTGAAACCAACATTTCTAAGTATGTTCTGGGTTGAAATGCTGCTGAGGTTGACATTGCCTTTCATCTTTTCGAGCCGATAAAGTTAGTACAATTTGATCCCTGGGTCCGGTATAATCGATTTACCCCCACTTCCGAAAATGCTAGTCTTGTGCTAACATTTCAATCAGGTATTTTTTACTATGCTTTTTAGCTAAAAAGCCTATTTCCCTCCTTGCTGATTTTAAAATTCTACAGGTGGGCTCATTACTAAATTTCGGTTTCTGATTTTTGAAGTGTGTGTCTACGCATGTGTGCATGTTTGTATGTATTTATATACATATATGCATATATGAACATTGGATTGATACTATTAGTAAAAATGTTATAAGCATTTGAAATGATGTAATTTCAGACACTCGTAGCATTCATTGCCTTATGTACCGGAAGTTGTGGCTGTCTTAAGGGAACATCATCCCTGAATCATTATGTAGTCTCTCGTCCAGCTAAAACTAGCATCCAAAATCATCCTTAAACTACACAAGGATCTAAATTCACATCGACGATGAGTATGGTGCTGAGTTCGAAAGTGTTATTAAAATAATATTTTATTGAGCGCACGATCCTAAAAACACTCACTTGCCCCATTCCGAGATTGATGTTACTTTCTCCTTTCTAAAGAAATTGTAAACAAATTTTGAAAAGAAGATGGTAGAAAAAAGGAATTGACTTCAAATATTGTTATTGTATGAAACGTAGTGTCGATGACGATGCTGATGCTAATGTTTCTGACAGTAGTCTTCCGCCACTATCAAAGTTTGTAAAACAATTTCACCATAAAGAAAGAGAAAGCCCAACATATATGGCGCCCCGTAAGTGTTTCAAGTGGCGTGAGATCGATAAAAGTTCACACCCTCAGAAATTTACTTTAATTTAGGTATTATTAAGAACAATCAATAAGTAGAAACCACTTAAATGTCTCAAGTGAGAAAATAAACGGTACTGTGGCACATTGTGTGGTCTTTTTTGTTTTTTATTAGCCATTGTGACGTAGTTTAACGAAGATTTAGTTGCTATTTTTAGCAGCTGGAGAGACCACATAAAATTTAGTTGTGTGCTGTTCCCATAGAGATAAACAGTCATGACTTACGGTATGCCTGGTAATGAAGGCTTCGACTGGATAAAATTACGCAATTTTAAATGCTTGTAACCTTTTTATCATTAATTTCTAGAAAAAATGAATACGATTTCGTCATCAGAAAACAAAACTACAACAGAACTACATTTTGGAAAAAGAAGCCTGGCGGGAATTTGAAAAATTCTTCAAGTGGTTTGAATAAATTAAATAAAATCATATCTATATATATGTGTATGTAAAAAGGTTGAATTAGATTCGTCCTTTAATTTGGAGATTTCCAAAAACGATTTCTAGCATTGATTCTTCATATTTTGCTGGTAGTTTACAGTCGTAAATTTGCGAATATGAAAATGATACTTGTATATTGTGTGTTGTGAAATTATGGAAAGGAATCCCATAAAACTCAATAATTCTACTAAAAATGGAGAAGCGAAGATGTTAAAATATAACAAAAATTTAATTCATGCTGACGATCGTTTCGTACAATGATATAAAAACCATGCAAATTCATGGTTGAGTTGAATTAATTAAATTAATTAAATTAATTATATATCAATGTACTCTTGTGCAAGAAGTATAAACAAATTTTGTACAAAGGACTTGAGAAAGGAAATAGCAGAATAGAATCTTGGAGATTCATATTTATCCTTATGAGAAAAAAAGATGTGAGTTCAGTTAGGTATTAACTACAAATAATGGCTATAACGGTTATTTGAAAATATATGTTAAAGTGGTTTCAGAGAGGTTCCCTCTATAGATGAGTAAGAAGAATAGAGGGAACATCTCCGAAACCCCTTTTACTTATATTTTCAAGTAACTGTTATAGCCTTTAGATATTGTCAATGCTGAACTGGACTCACATCACTTTTTCTCATAAGGATAAATATGAATCTCTTAGATTTTATTCTGGCATTTTCTTTCTCAAGTCCTTTGTAGAAAAAGTTGTTTATACTTCTTGCACTGACAAGTACATTGATATAGAAGTAATTTAATTAATTTAATTAATTCAATTCTATCATGAAACGATCGTCTACATGAATTAAATTTCTCTTATATTTTAACATCTTCGCTTCTCCATTTTTAATAAAATTGTTGAGTTTTATGGGATTTCTTTCTATAAATTCACAATACATCATATATATATATATATATATATATATATATATATATATATATATATATATATATATATATATATATATATATATATATATATATATATATATATATATATATATATATATATATATATATATATATATATATATAGGTACACAATTTTCTGAACTGTTAACTTACGGGAACGCAAACAAACCAACGCTGATTGTCATGCGGACAAACACAGAGACACACGTGTGTATATATATATATATATATATATATATATATATATATATATATATATATATATATATAAAAACAAATAGTAAATGAGTATATGCATATATACGTACAGGTATGTGCATACCGACATCCACCTGTATGTATAGGTGCATATCTAGGTACAGGACATTACAAACAAAACGTAGACGAGAAAACACACAAGCCACATAGAGAACATTCTTCTTCATCAGCTACCCCCGTATTAACACCGGCGTTTCGAAGAGCTGGGCAGGACGCATCGCTAAAACGGCTCTTCCCATGGACCGCAAATTAAATTTGTATACACAAATTAAACCTTGCCATGGAGGAATGTAGTGGCGGACAAAAAACAAGACAGGAAAACAAACAGCAAAAGGCTATACGGCCAGACGGGAAAAATTATGTGTATGAACGCTGTGAGGCACGAACTTGAAAGTGGGGACGAAGTAAGTTCGCGTGTTTGCTCGGTGATAGCCAAGGAAGAAAAGGATTATTGACCGGAAGCATGTGACCATGCCGGTGAAAGGGGAAGAGAGAGAGAGAGTGGTAGAGGGAGAAATAAAGGGAGGAAATAGAAGAATAGGTGAGCAACGAGAGGAAAAGAGGAAGTACGAGGGCGGGGGGAAAGAGATACGTAGAAGTAACAGAGGAAGAACGAGAGGGGTAAAGAGAGATACGTAGTAGTAAACAGAGCAAGAACGAGAGGGGGAAAAATTGAAGAGGAAGAGAAGAGAAAGAGATAGAGTAGCGTCGGAAAATATAAAGTTGCGAAAACTACTTACAGATTGGTGACGCTGCGTTTGGTAATGTAAAAACAAATAGTAAATGAGTATATGCATATATACGTACAGGTATGTGCATACCGACATCCACCTATAAGACGGGCTTCTTATAGTTGCTTTCAACGAAATCTACTCGATAGGCTTTAGTGGGCTCGGAGCTATAGTAGAAGAAATTGCCTTAAGCTTCAGACAATGGGAATGAACCAGGAACTATGTAATTAGGCTTCAGAGTTTTGAATATAATTTCTTTCGCATCTATATAGGTCAGCTGTTCTTGTTGCTTGGAGCTAGTAGTAGGTCATAGAATTTAGCACTGGGTTGAAATTCTTGTACTCCGTCTTCCTTCCTTCTCTTAAATTGGGGCACTTCTGGTCTTGTAGAGTACAGCATAAGCAAGAATTAGTGACTTCAAAGAAGCGAATCTATCATGTACACAGAGTAGAGACAATGGGGGATGGGCTGACACAAAATGCTTAAGGGGGAAGAAATAGCAGCAGCAACACCAGCAGCAGCAGCGAGTGTCAGACAGATAATAGTAACAAATAAAGTAAAAGCAATTATCTAGCAGAATAAGAAATTTTGAAAGCAAAGTTACTTTTAGTTATTAAAAAAAAAATAAAGGAAAACAATTGATAAAGTATATTTTTAGAAATTAAGAACATCTGTAACGCTATAGGATAGTTGTGAAAACAACTGTTCTCACTCGATGTCTGTTTATAAAAATATCTCACAAATAAATAACGTGTTACATGAAAGACGGCAAATGATGATTTGAAATTTTGGTACAAGCTCAGCAATTTTGAGGGGTGGGGTAAGTCGATTAAATCTTATTTTATCGACTTTGCGAGTGTGAAAAGCAAAGTCGACCTCTGAACACAAAACGTAAAGATGCAGGAAATGCCGCTAAGCATGTTGCTAGCAATTCTACCGGCTCACCGCTTTAAAGACGGTAAATAATAATAGTTTGTAACGTTGGCATAAGACGTGCAAGTTTTAGAGGAGCAAACAAGTCGATTTTAAACTCCAGCGGAATTTGCACTTATTTAAGAACATGTAGAAATACCATTAAACATTTTTGTCCAATGCGCAAAATATTCTGTCAGTTCATATTTTTTATAAGGGAATAATATCAGTAATATTGGTAAATAATATTATAGATGGGCTGGTAAATTGGGCGCCTATTGCGTACAGCGTGCTGATGTGTCGGATAGCGCGCGCTTGCGGTTGAGGCTAGGCTTAAATTCAAAACTTCACAAAAAATGTTAAGGTTTCCTTTTTAGACATGTGAGTTTCCACTGGTCTGTCTCTATGTTTTCAATGGTCTAAAGAGACTTGAACCCGGTTTCCCAGATTCTGGACCGGACACCGGTTCAACATAGGATTAGTTTATTTTGCCAGTTGAGTTGCTTGGGTCAACGGGAAATATTTGACTATGCTAACCTTTTGAATCCATCCGATAGGTCTTCACACTGCACTTAAATGCTTTCACCGTACTTGGGCAGACAAAAGGCTATTTATAAAGGCTTCGACCACAGATACATCACATGGGATCAAACTGGACATCACATGATTGCGCTGTAGTTCTTAGAGATTTTTGATGCACTACATCCATATCTATCTATCTATAATTCTATATTCTCTTTCTCTGCGTGTATGTATGTATATATATATATATATATATATATATATATATATATATATATATATATCGAGAGAGAGAGAGAGAGAGAGATACTTTGTGTATGTTAGAGAGAGAGCGAGGGTTAGAGAAATACTGTGTGAGTGTAAGTGGGAGAGAGAGGGAAAGAGAGAGAGAGAGAGAGTGTGTGAGAGAGAGTGAGTGAGTGAGTGAGAGTGTATCTGTAATTATGAGACAGATTTCAAATTCGATAATGTCATAAAGAAAATATGTGATTGTATTGAAATTTACTAATTTTGTTAAGGATTAATCCCTTTTCTAATGATGCAGAACTAATTAAAGCATAGTTATCGTACGCAGCAAGTAAACAATATCCCGTTACAGGTGATGAATATAACTGTCAAATGGTTATAAATTGAACTCAGCATACATTTCACCTATGCTAAAACTCGACGCGATATCTTACTGAACTCCAAGGATATATTTATATATATGAATATATACCTCTACTTAAACACGAAACGTCAAACTGGTAAATCACGGGACGTACTTCAGTCGAATTCTGTGATATAGAAATTCCAGTGTAGATATGTAAATCTTCATCACCCTAGCTGTTGCATCGGTCACAGAAGAACGATTTTCTTTCGTCGATTGGTCATGCATTTACAATAAATAACCGTTACAATTCACTAGAATACTGTAGACTGGTGAAAAATAGAAAGAAGTTACTTGATGCTAAACCATTACACTAAAACTAAGTGTGATTATGGAGACTTTACTGTAATTTTATTGTGTAACTATGAGAAGTTTACTAATACTTGACTACCGATAAAAATTCAGCACACAGACATAGCCACATATAACATAAACCATGAAATCTAACCAATCGTAGATGTTATCCAATGTTCGCTCTTACGATTCTTTGCTAACTTCTATAGCGGAAGAGTACAACATGCTGTAAACGTTGTATGCATTCTGCTGAAGTCTTTGAATGCTAATAGTCCATTGACAGGTAGAAAAACATTGTCCTATGACAACTAGAAAGGAACAACAAGGAAACGTGAAAAGTTATATCACCTTGAACACAGTAAAGTTCTACATATATTGGGTCATCCCATGAATAATGCGGCTTTTTATACTTATATTTTTCAAAATTAAGGTACATAGTTATTTTTTAATGTAAAATATACTCTCCTTCATTTTCGACAATGCTCTTCCATCTCTCTGGTAACTTGCAAGGCCCCTCTTCCAAAATTCATTTGTCCGTGACGAAAAATACTCCTCCAGTACTGTTCTAAACTTGTCTAAAGGATTTATATATTTTTCCGTCCAAATGATTTTGAAAACTGCGGAAAAAATGGTAATCAGATGGGGGCAATGTCCAGAGAATATGATGGGTGGGGATTGTTTTCCATTCAAACTGCGTCAACCTTTGGAATGTCATTCTCGCTGTATGTGGCCGAGCATTATCCGAGCATTGGTGTGACAAGAGTTCTCCTTGTCCTAACTCAACTGCGCTCCACACATTATAATCAAGGGCTTTGCAGTCTTGGCAGTTAGGTGGCCAGATGTTAGGGATGACGTGCTTGCAGAAATTGTCTGACGACCGTGACTGAGTCCTCCTACTTGTGTGACATTGTGCAGAGTCTTGTTACCAGACATAGGGTCTTGCAGCAGCCACTCTCTTGACCCTCCTCCAGGTACTTGATGTAAGCGCCCGTGTTGAGCCTGGGGCCGTGTGGGAAGATGAATGGAGGCATAACGTCGCCATCACTAGTGATTACACCATGATGTTGAATGGATGGTTGATTTTTATCGCATTCGGCCCATGCACCCTCCTCAGATTGACACGCAAACACTCTGAAATGCTTGTATTGGAGCTTCCGGCGCGAATGCCAAGCAGTACAGCATGTCATTTCCAAATTTGAGTGAATAGCGCTTTTTCTCATAGACGGTGCCCAACTGATTCTACTATACTGTGTAGTCGATAAAATCAAAGACAAACAATAAGAACGCGCGAAATAAAAAAATATAAAACAACGGCAATTTAAACATCGTACGCTGTATGATTGTATGCATGTTTGTATATATATATATATATATATATATATATATATATGTGTGTGTGTGTGTGTGTGTGTGTGTGTGTGTGTAAATATATATATGTGTATGTATGTGTGTATATATACGCACACACATATAAAATATGCCAGACACGCAATTCTACAGTGTGTGTGGGGGAGTCTGTGTGCATATGTATACACAAACATACAAACATACACCTATATTGTATCAATGTGGTTTCATTGACAATAATTATAGTAAATTGAACGATTATACAATACATTTTGTAGAGTTCAAATTTATTATTCTTTAACAGAATCGTATTGACTGTTTTCAAATTTTGGCGAGCTAAGCTGTCATCGGTTTATGATATATTGAAATAATCTTGGTATTATATAGTCTCTGTTAAATTCAAATTTTCTG
>NC_142934.1:49604183-49614183 GCF_046866305.1 Octopus bimaculoides
TAGTTTGAGGTCATTGTCTTGTATAGAAAGGCTGTCATGCCAGTTTTGATTTCGAATCTCTCTGCGAATTGACTTCCAGTCCGCCCCGTGGAAATTCAGGTTGGATATTGCTTGAGTCCTCCTGGTGGGGTGGGTGTCAGTGGGTTGTCTAGGACCATACATAGTTAATTCTATAATGTTATGATCTGAGAGAGATGTGGGCGTTATTTTCACTTTATGGATTAGGCTCACATTGTTTGTGTAGCAGAGATCCAAAATATTGCTTCCCCTGGTTGGTTGGAGTATCACTTGTTCCATGAACAGCATGTTGGATAGTTCTAGCAATGATTTTGCCTGGCTTTGTTCATGCAGCGACATCCCAGAGAGGATGTGACCTTCAGGCCATTTAACATTTGGGAGGTTAAAGTCGCCTAGGAAAAGTATATTGATGTGTTGGTCCAGATTTGTCAGGATCTCTTCTATGCGTCTGAGGCTGTCCTCAAATTTACCTTCCTGCTTTGCGGTATTTGGTGGACGGTATGTTGAGCATACAACTACATCAATTTGTTTTATGTGTACTATTAAAGTATCACATACAGAGTTTGAGTGTGATAGTAGTAGTAGGGATGTGACATCTTCTCGGATGTACATTGCAGCTCCCCCATGACTTCTATCCCTTCTATCTGTTCGGAGTACGGCATACTCTGGTATATTTATCTCCGCATCTGCTATATTAGGTGTTAGATGCGTTTCGGTAAGCACCATGCATATTGCTTGATTGCATGTTACTAGGTCTTTCAAGTATAGGAACTTGTCTTTGCCGCCTGTTCGTAATAGGCCCCGGATATTCAGTAGGAATATGGGTGTGATATCTGTGTAGGGGTTCCTGGTGTTAGCGGTGGCCATCCCTGATCCATCATCTGTGGTGGTCTTGGACAATGGTTCGTGTGGCGTTGACTCTGTACCCTCTGCATCCACGTTAACTGTTGTACCATTTTCTGGGCCACGCTTAAAAAAGCTTGCTGCTCAGCTACCGCAGTTCGTACAGCCTCTGCATATAGCCTTTTTATGGGAGCAGAAGGAATATACGGACTTCTCTCTTTGTGAGTCCTGTTGGTATTCTGTGGATTATGTGTATGTAGATTTAAGCTTTCTGATCTCCCTTTTCTGCGCTCCCGCTTATTTTCTTGTAAGTGGTTATCTACCTTGTTTAGCTGGTGGTGTTTGGGATGGGCAAATTTGCAGTTTCGTCCCTTTTCCCCATGCCAGCAGGTACCATTTAGGTAGAATTTACAGATCTGTTTCTTTTTCTCTGTGTGACGTGTTTTGGCTTGAAGCCTGTTTGTGTTTACTGTCTTCTTGTCTGTTCTCCTGTCTTTGTCGTTTGTGGTGCAGCGTTGACTGTATTCACCATGGTCATTGCATCCCTCATCAGTGGCTACAACACTGGTGGCATCTGCCTTGTCTTGGTGATCCGTTTGGTCCTCCTGAGCCTGAGCACAGTGTGCAGGGTCTTCACTGTCCATTTTTGTGTCCGTGTCTCTCATAATGCCTTCTAGGAGGTCAAGGTGCGGTTTCACGAGCTCGTAGGAGCGAATGAGCTCCAGTTTCTTTCGATCAATTTGAGCCATTGACCTGTGGAAATTGTACCTATCCAGGCTTTCGGCTATTAGATCGTTTGCTGGTGATCCTTTGGCCAGGTTCCATGCGTGTACAAGAAGGCGAACTTCCTCCAGCTGCCAGTTTCGGCGCATCTTCATCTTCTTGTTGGCCTCAACTTGGCGCTGTACAAAGTCTCGTCCTCTGGTATCAATGGTGCACGATATTTGAGAGAGAGAGGTTATCTTAAAGTATATAGAAATAGTACTTGAAAGAAGAGTATAAAGAGGGGAGGGACAAGGGAGAATACGAAGTAGAGCGAGTAGAGAGTGCGTACGGAGTACGAAATAGATAGATAGATAGAGAGAGAGAGAGGATGTGATAGGAATAGAGATATATGAGAGAGAGAGAGAAGATAACTCAAGAGAGAAACAAACAAAACGAGGCAAGACAAAATGAAAAGAATGAAAATATATACATATACATATATATAGACACAGACATATACATATATATATATGTATATATATATATATATATATATATATATATATATATATATATATATATATATATATATATATATATATATATATATATATATATATATATATATATATATGTATGCATGTATATATGAGGGAGAGAAGATAACCCGAGAGAGAGAAACAAACAAGACAAAATGAAAATGAGAAGAAAAACGAAAAATATATATATCACGGAAAACAGAGAGAGAGGGTGAGAAACAGAGAAACTAAGAGAGAAAAAGTGAGGGAGAGAAGATGGGATAAGAGTAGAATAGAGACTTTGATTAAGAGTGTTAAAACGAGGTGACTATAAGGGAAATTGAGTGAAAGCCTTTAATACTTTAAATAAACTAAGAAGAACGATTTTATCGTAAATTAATTTTATCGTAAATAAACAAAAACTATTCTGTGAGAGAAATTACAGTATGTTAACAATAGAAGGAAATATAGAATATAGAATAAAACTTAGTATGTAAATAAACTAAGAAGAAACGATTTTATCGTAAGTAAATTTTATCGTAAATAAACAAAAAAAAAACTATTCTGTGAGAGAAATTACAGTATGTTAATAAACAGGTGAAATAAATTGGAAAGAAAATAGAATATTGAATAAAACTTAGAAATAAAGAATAAAACTTAGCTCAGATTTCTATCTTTACAATCTCTCACCACGTGCGTGGATTCCTTCGAAGATGGTTGTTCGCTATTTATATTTATATATAGAAGGAAATATAGAATATAGAATAAACTCAGTATGTAAATAAACTAAGAAGAAACGATTTTATGGTTGTTCGCTATTTATATATGTATTTTATATATATATATATATATATATATATATATATATATATATGTATTTTATATATATATATATATATATATATATATATATATATGTATTTTATATATATATATATATATATATATGTATTTTATATATATATATATATATATATATATATATATATATATATATATATATATGTATGTATTTTATATATATATATATATATGTATTTTATATATATATATATATATATATATATATATATATATGTATTTTATATATACATATATATATATATATATATATATATATATATGTATTTTATATATATATATATATATATATATATATATGTGTGTATTTTATATATATATATATATATATATATATATATATATATATATGTATTTTATATATATATATATATATATATATGTATTTTATATATATATATATATATATATATATATATATATATATGTATTTTATATATATATATATATATATATATATATATATATATATATATATATATATATATATATATATATATATATGTATTTTATATATATATATATATATATATATATATATATATATATATATATATATATATATAAATGTTGGCATGGGGAAGACGGAAAAAACTGCCGGTTTGCCCACCCGACACCCCGCCAAAACTACAAAGGTTTAAAGGATAAAAACTTCCATGAGGAAAGACGACAGATATCCCCAAGGAGAAAATTCAAGGACGTGCGCTCTTCAGAAATCTTACGCAACGCAGCAGCTGAGCAAGAGTCTTTTTTGTGCATGGCGCAAAAGATTATGCAGCAGCTGACGTGGCTACGCCAAGCACAGACGAGGAACCTTGCCCCCCACTGCGCAACACCACCACAGCCAACAGACATGGGATGGCCTCCCCTAACGCCTGCACAGGCATCACGCCAATATTTTTACTAAATATTGGGGGCCTGTTGCATAATAATAATAAAAGCAAAATTTCTTTCCTGAGATACCTTGCTGCATGCAATCAAGCCCTATGCATAGCACTCGTGGAAACTCACCTCAGCCCTGATATAGAGGATGCAGAAGTACACGTACCAACATATGTCATACTGCGAACAGACAGAAGAGAAAGGAGCCATGGTGGAGTTGCTGTATACATCCGTGACGACCTCACACCCCAGGTCTTACTGTCATACTCAAATTCGGTATGCGACACCCTAGTTGTATACATAAGACAACATAATATAGTCATATGCAATGCATATTGCCCACCGGATGCTCCAAACCACATAGGAACATTTGAAGATTGCCTCACTAGAATTAAAGAAATCCTCATGAAACTGGAACACCATGTGACCATATTTCTTATGGGTGATTTCAACTTCCCCAATGTCAAATGGCCCGAAGGTCTCATAATCTCAGGAATGACTTATCGCAAGCAAGCACAGGTGGAATGCCTGCTCAACCTCACCAATGCCCTATTCATGGAGCAAACTGTTCTCAGACCAACTAGAGCGAATAACATTCTAGATCTCTGCTTCACGAACAATACGGACATCATTCATGATGTGAAAGTCACGCCGACATTAGTTTCGGATCACAACATAATAGAGCTGTCTATGTTTGGGCCAAAAGAAACCAGAGACATACAGCCTAAAGGAAGCACCCAAAATCTCTCCAATCTGAACTTCCACAAATCGGACTGGAAATCGATTCAGAAAGAGATCCTCAGAGAGGATTGGCCAAAATGTCTCTCCACACCAGACATTGACATGAAACTAGAATGTTTCATGTCTATTGTGCAAGCCATAAGCCAGTAATATGTCCCAGAGCACAAGGCCAAAACAAATAGGAACAAGATTCCAAGGGAGAGGAAGATCCTCATGAGACGACAGACAAAAGTTGCAAATCGACTCAACCAGCATCCCAAGAATGGCCAAAGGTCCCGCCTAAAAACGACACTGATGGAGATCGAAAAAAGGCTGCAACAATCCTATGTGAAGGAGAGAGCAGACAAAGAAGCCTGGGTTATAAAAAACATTAAGTCAAACCCAAAGGCCTTCTTTCATTACGCAAAAGAAACAGCCTCAGTACGCTGCAAGATTGGACCCCTCTTCGAAAAGGATGGCTCCCTCACAGACATTCCAACTAGGATCAGTGAGGTACTGAATGAGCAATTCAAAAGTGTCTTCACCACTCCATTGGAGCACAGACAAGTGAACAAACCAGTGGACTTCTTTGCTACCTCCCCTATAACCAGTGAGGCAGTTACGATGGAATACATCAACATTAGCGAAGAAGATGTACTACTAGCTATACATGAAGTGGACACAAACTCAACTGCTGGCCCTGATGGTTTCCCAGTAATCCTCCTTAAATCGTGTAAGCATGCCCTGGCAAAACCCCTCCAGATCCTCTTCCAGAGCTTTCTCGCAAACGGAAGACTGCCAAGCAAGCTGAAGGAGGGAATAATATGCCCAATCCATAAAGTGGGAAGCAGAGCAGATGCCAAAAACTATAGGCCTATCTCTCTGACTTCACACATCAGCAAAGTCATGGAAAGGATAATCAGAGGAAAACTGATCGCTTTCCTTGAAGAAAATAAATTGCTGAGTGATACCCAACATGGCTTTCGACCAGGTAGGAGCTGCCTGACCAAGCTCTTACAACATTACGACTGGGTGTTGAGGCAGTTACTCAACAACTCAAATGTGGACGTAATATACCTTGATTTTGCAAAAGCTTTTGACAAAGTGGATCATGGTGTGATATGCCACAAACTGCGTGATCTTGGCATAGCTGGAAAACTTGGAGAGTGGTTACATGACTTTCTGAATGATAGAAGTCAGGCAGTAGTGGCTAATGGAGCCACCTCTATGAGAACACAAATAATGAGCGGTGTTCCACAGGGCACTGTCTTGGGACCATTGCTTTTTATAGTCGCTCTCTCAGATATGCCTTCAAGTGCCCGGATAGCCACTCTTGCAAGCTACGCAGACGATACAAAAGTCTCGCAGAAAATACAGAACTCCAGTGATGTTGCACACCTGCAGCAGGAATTGGACTCAGTTTACAGATGGGCTGAGGACAATAATATGCAGTTTAATGCTGAAAAATTCCAAGCCCTGCGCTACCAACGTCCAAAACTGAATATGAAACTTACAGAGTACACTGGTCCACAGGGAATTTCAATCCCAGAGCCTAAATCAGTGAGAGACCTGGGTATCGACATGAGTGATGATACCTCTTTCCAAGTGCACATTACCAGAATGGCAACAAAGTGCAGACGATTGGCTGGATGGATCCTGAGAACATTCAGAACCAGAGATAAGGAAACCATGATGATCCTCTGGAGGACATTCGTCCTCAGCCGCCTAGATTACTGCTCACAGCTGTGGTCACCCACCAGTCTGAAATTAACAGCAGACCTTGAAGCAATCCAGAGGAGATTCACAAAGAAGATTGTCTCTTTGCAATTGGTCAGCTACTGGGAAAGGCTGAAACAGCTAAGACTCTACTCCCTGTAGAGAAGGCGGGAGAGGTATGCAGTAATATACATCTGGAAGATCCTGGAAGGAATTGTGCCAAATTTTGGCATTGAAAGCTACACCAATGCCAGAACGGGACGGCACTGCATAGTGCCAAAGATCCCAGCAATGCCATCGCGCTTCAGGACCAGTTACTGCAACAGTTTGGGATTCAGGGGCCCACAACTTTTTAATATTCTCCCAAAGAGCCTGAGGAATCTGCACAAAGTAGATGTAGGAGTTTTTAAATCAAAGCTGGACCTCTTCCTATCGAGAGTCCCAGATGAACCTACCTCGCGGCAGGAGGTGCAAATGAGAGTTGCTAAATCAAACTCCATTCTTCACCAAGTGCCACATATTGTAAGAGGCTCCCTGTAATAACAGTGTAGCAACACGGTGGTGCATCAGCATGGCCGCAGCTCTGAGCTGAAACTTTGAAAAGAAAAAAAAAATATTATATATATATATATATATATATATATATATATATATATATATATATATATATATATATATAATATATATATATATATGTATTATATATATATATATATATATATATATATATATATATATATATATATATAATATATATATATATATATATGTATTTTATATATATATATATATATATATATATATATATATATATATATATATATATATGTATTTTATATATATATATATATATATATATATATATATATATATATATATATATATATATATATATATATATATATATGTATTTTATATATACATATTTATATATATATGTATTTTATATATATATATATATATATATATATATATATATATATATATATATATATATATATATATATATATATATATATATATTATATATATATATATATATATATATATATATATATATATATATATATATATATATTATATATGTGTATATTTTATATAAATGGACAGTGAAGAACCTGCACACTGTGCTCAGACTCAGGAGGACCAAACGGATCACCAAGACAAGGCAGATGCCACCAGTGTTGTAGCCACTGATGAGGGATACAATGACCATGGTGAATACAGTCAACGCTGCACCATAAACGACAAAGACATGAGAACAGACAAGAAGACGGTAAACACAAACAGGCTTCAAGCCCAAACACGTCACACAGAGAAAAAGAAAAAGAAACAGATCTGTAAATTCTACCTAAATGGTACCTGCTGGCACGGGTAAAAGGGACAAAACTGCAAATTCGCCCATCCCAAACACCACCAGCTAAACAAGGTAGATAACCACTTACAACAAAATAAGCGGGAGCGCAGAAAAGGGAGACCAGAAAGCTTAAATCTACGTACACATAATCCACCGAATACCAACAGGACTCACAAAGAGAGAAGTCCGTATATTCCTTCTGCTCCCCAAAAAAGGCTGTATGCAGAGGCTGTACGAACTGCAGTAGCTGAGCAGCAAGCTTTTTTAAGCGTGGCCCAGAAAATGGTACAACAGTTAACATGGATGCAGAGGGTACAGAGTCAACGCCACACGAACCATTGTCCAAGACCACCACAGATGATGGATCAGGGATGACCACCGCTAACACCAGGAACCCCTGCACAGATATCACACCCATATTCCTACTGAATATCCGGGGCCTATTACGAACAGGCGGCAAAGATAAGTTCCTATATTTGAAAGACCTAGTAACATGCAATCAAGCAATATGCATGGTGCCTACCGAAACGCATCTAACACCTAATATAGCAGATGCGGAGATAAATATACCAGAGTATGCCGTACTCCGAACAGACAGAAGGGATAGAAGTCATGGGGGAGTTGCAATGTACATCCGAGAAGATGTCACACCCCTACTACTACTATCACACTCAAACTCTGTATGTGATACTTTAATAGTACACATAAAACAAATTGATGTAGTTGTATGCTCAACATACCGTCCACCAAATACCGCAAAGCAGGAAGGTAAATTTGAGGACAGCCTCAGACGCATAGAAGAGGTCCTGACAAATCTGGACCAACACATCAATATACTTTTCCTAGGCGACTTTAACCTCCCAAATGTTAAATGGTCTGAAGGTCACATCCTGTCTGCGATGTCACTACATGAACAAAGCCAGGCAAAATCATTGCTAGACCTATCCAACATGCTGTTCATGGAACAAGTGATACTCCAACCAACCAGGGGAAGCAATATTTTAGATCTCTGCTTCACAAACAATGTGAGCCTAATCCATAATGTGAAAATAACGCCCACGTCTCTCTCATATCATAACATTATAGAATTAACTATGTATGGTCCTAGACAACCCACTGACACCCACCCCACCAGGAGGACTCAAGCAATATCCAACCTGAATTTCCACAGGGCGGACTGGAAGTCAATTCGCAGAGAGATTCAAAATCAAAACTGGCATGACAGCCTTTCTATACAAGACAATGACCTCAAACTAAGTCATTTTATGTCAACCATACAAGACATATGCACCAAATACGTGCCATATAGAAAGACCAGCAAACATGCTAATAGAATTCCTAGAGACAGGAACATTCTTATGAGACACAGAACAAAGGTCTCAAACCAGTTAAATAGAGAACTGGAGGATAGGAAAAGGGCTAAATTAAAACTAACACTGTTAGAAATAGAAAACAAAATTAAACTCTCCCATGAAAAGGAGAGAGCAGAGAAGGAGAAGAGAGCAGTAGAAAGCATAAAAACAAACCCCAAGGCTTTCTATAGATTTGCAAAGGAGACTGCTACGGTACAGTATAAGATAGGACCCCTATTCCTGCCTAATGGCTCACTGACTGCAGATCCCACATGGATAAGTGAAGTGCTCAGTACACAATTCAAGAGTGTCTTCACCTCTCCTCTGAGTCACATGCAGATAAAGAACCCAGCTGATTTCTTTTACAATAGCACTCAGCAGAAAAAGACAGCATCCATTACCTACATCGACATTGAAGAGGAGGATGTGATAGCTGCCATAAATGAAATGAGCTCAAATTCGGCAACTGGCCCCGATGGTTTCCCAGCTGTCCTCTTAAAGTCGTGTAAACAAGAACTAGCAGGACCACTCCGGATACTCTTCCAGAGTTTCCTTGCAAATGGTAAACTTCCCAAAAAGCTGAAGGAAGGCACCATATGTCCTATCCATAAAGGTGGAAGCAGAGCAGAGGCTGGGAACTACAGGCCCATCTCTCTGACTTCACATATTAGCAAAGTCATGGAACGAATTGTCAGAAGGAGATTGATTGCGTTCCTAGAAGAAAATGACTTGCTGAATGAGACCCAGCATGGTTTCCGTCCAGGTAGAAGCTGCCTCACGCAGCTCTTGCAGCATTATGACTGGGTCCTCAAGCAGCTACTTGACCATTCAAATGTTGATGTGTTATATCTCGACTTTGTAAAAGCCTTTGACAAAGTTGATCATGGCTTGATATGTCACAAGCTGCGAAACCTTGACATAGCTGGTAAATTAGGAGAGTGGCTGCATGACTTCCTGAATGATAGAAGTCAGACAGTTGCAGCCAATGCAGAACTATTTAGGGAAACACAAATATTGAGCGGTGTTCC